>NW_007577772.1:1129585-1143465 GCF_000690725.1 Stegastes partitus | reverse complement strand
AAAATGTTCTTCTGAGTATATTTCTTGGTTGCACTTGTTAAAAGTTAAATAAATAAAGGGCATATTATCCAAAGAAAATGAGTACTTGCAGATATGTCATTATCACATATATGACCATCATCCTCAAACACCTTGTACTGGTTTAAAGGTTAAGAAGCGATTTGAAAACCTGCTAAAATCTACTTGAGGCAGCGGATGACGAGGCATTATCAAGCAGCAGAGACAGAGGAGGAAGACAGTGCAGGACCAGGAGGTATCATTGACCCAGATTATGTACACTCCATTTCCCCCTCAGAAAGAGAGTCTGTTGGACCAAACGGGCCCATTGAGCCGCCCCTGGCCTCAGGGGGAAGACAGCGCCGAGGAGCAGCCGGGACGCCGGCACGTTTCCTCCAGCAATGTCCAACATGTGAACGCCAACATACCAAGCAGCAGGGAGGCCGTTGGAAAATGTAAGACCTAAACATAAACAGGAGCGGTACACGCGACGCATGGCGGCGAGGCAACGGGGATCGGGATCCTGTCTGCAAACACAAACAGAGTACGAGAGGCTGCAGATGCCAACGGGACTCATCTCGTCTTTCACAGCTGAGTGGAGATGAGCAATAATGACTGTAGCTGCTCGCGGCGCTCGGTGCCAAGATGCCCGAAACCTCACAGCGATGAACACCAAGAGATCAACACTGTTTCCAATTTTGGATACCTGAAACCAAGTCAAGCAAACAGACAAAAGACATAAAAAAAAAAAAAAACAGGGGTTCCTTTTCCTTTCCAACCTGAAGGTTTTACACCGATGAATGCGTCATCTTCATGGTCAATTAACTCAAATCAGCTGCCAAAGGTTGCTTTTGTGAAGCGTTGCATAATGATACAGATGGGAGATTTTTCCTTAAGGGCGTTCAACACCTACATCGAGCGCCGTTTCAAAGGCATCGCTGTGAATCACTGCATACATGAGTGGGCACCGGTGATCAAAGGGAAACGCTACAGTGTAATATATCAGATTTTGGAGATGTAAAACGACACTCCTGGGCATGTAAGTCCATGTAGGCTTATGTAAGTATATGAATTATGTGCTGTCATGTTAGACTCACAGCAACTTAAACCCAACGTAAAAACTCAATCCACGCCGACATGTGATTCCCTCTATGCAAGCAGTGAAAAGATAAGCAGTCTTTTCTACTCACTGTGGGCTCATTTTTCATTGCAGTGTAAGTTCCTGCACCCTTCTGGAAACAGCACAATCACAGCTAGAGGTAGAGAGAACTCAAACATGTCTTGTGTGCATTGTGATACACTTAGAATGCCGTAAATCATTAAAAAAGAAAAAAATAAGTTCTTTGATTATTTATTATACAAAAAATTGCAATAGCTGGAATCTGCTTGTATGACTTTAAGTTCCCACATGTGTGTGGTGGCTCTACATACTATAAATATTATACTACTTACATTTTTATGTTGCTTCCTATCTGCTCTGTGGAAACACTGCCTGCAGTTCAGTCGAAAAGTCCTTGAATTTTTGTCCCGTGACTGTCGGTCTCTGCTAAGTCAGTCGTGGCTTCTTGGTTGATGAGTGCATCTATTTGTTTGTTGTAGACTGATCAGTGCAAATAAATTATTTTTGGCAAATTTTAAATGATTGTAGGATTAGATTTGGTTAACTTTTCAGATTGAACATTCTGTCACAAGTGGTTAGTTCAAGGACTGTGACAAAGCTGGCAATCCGATAACTGGTTGTTGCAGTTTCTAGCTCTGATAAATGGTGTAGTTTGGGTGATTTTTTTTAAAGAAAATATGCCTTTGGTGGAGGGTTTGGGGTGAACAGGGTTAAGGCATTGAAAAGAAAAAAGTTGCAAAGCTGAAATGTCCATGGGAACAAATCTAAATGTTTCCAGATTTTGAAATTAAACATATATACATTTTTCACTACATGGTACATTTTTAAGTATTTGTTCCACTCAAGCTCAGTTTGTGACCTTTTCCTTCACATTAAATCAGTTCAAGCTGCAACTCTTCTGTCGCAGAGAGAATAAAAGCAACAGAAAGAAACAATCAGAGTTTAAGAATCTCTAATCCAAGCCAGTGATTCAACAGAAACAGCCCTCACCAGCTGATAGTAATGACAGGTCATCAAGTCCAACTGTGGGTCTGAATGTTAAGCACAATTCTAAGCACATCTGTTTAGCGTATTAGGAAAAAACATGACCTGTAATTACAGGGCAGTGTTACAGAGGCTCTCACTGTCTGTTCGGAGGATGGGGGATGACTGCTGTCTTTCTGCCTGCAGCAGACCGCAGGCTGTTTGAAATCTGAGCCTGCTGCTGCAGCCAGAGCCGCGGCCGACGGAGAGACAGCGAGAGCTGCAGCGCGGCGATAACGCAAGTTTGGCTGCCGGCTTCAAGGGGATGACGGAGGATGTTGGTGAAGAGGCTGCATTTAATGTTATGGCCTCATGGTTTACTGCACGCCCTCAGCTTTGGAGCAACATTTTGTAAACTGTGGTTGAACAAGAAACATACAGAGTTTTCTGGCTTCAAGGAAAATCCCACCCTGAGATGCCCTTTTTGCTGGTAACCGTTATTAAAATGACATTTTCATGCACTAACAAAACTACTCTCTGTGAACGTCTGCTCATCTTCTTTACTTTGAGAATTCCTTCATTTCCCAGGATGCAATCTGACAGAAACATGCATGGTCTTGTTTATTGCACCAGGTTTGTTTTGTGCATGCAGGGAGTGATAACAGCAGTAAAACATGACCAGGAGAGTTTGCAGACAAGAATGGAAAACTACTGAGCCTCTGACCTAAAATGCAACATACTTGATGTTTACATCGACCCACTGAGAAAATGAACATCTCTCCATGTTCTTGGTGCAAAACCACCAGTCTGGAGTGTTTCTTCTGCCTCAACATCTCTTTTTAAGCTTGCATATTGTAACTCCACTGAACTATCTCAACATGACACCATTTTCATCAGCATTCAGAATTCATTGTGTTTCGCTTTTTCATCGATTGATGTTCAAAAATAGTTTTAAATGTGCATCAATGCTCCACACTACAAGGTTTTCCAACATCTGGCAACAAATATTTAACTAGATGTCAACTATTAAATGAATCACCAACTGTTTTTAAAATCAATTAATCAGTCTAAGTATTTTTGGGAATAAAAACATTTAAGTTCTCTGAGTCTAGATTCCTAAATCTGATTTTATTTGTAGTTTTTTTCATTACTTCTCAGCCTCTGCAGACTCTTCTAGGATAGAGTTGTAACACTTCATCCATTAGTTGCCAGCTATCACATTAATTGCAAACTATCTTGATTTTCAATTAACTGGTTTGAGTCACTGAAAAAAGTCTGAATTCTCTAATTCCACTTTCTTGAAGCTGAATATTTTCTAGTTTCTTGCCTCCTCTATGACACTGAAGTGGATAACTTTGGGTTGTGGACAAAACAAGACATTTGAGGACATCATCTGGCGCTTTGGGAAACACTGATGGACATTTTTTAACCATTTTCTGACATTTTATAGAATAAACATCTACTCGATTAACCAAGAAGATAATCACCAGACTAACTGACGGTCAAAATAATCCTTAGTGGCTGCCCGAGTCCACATAACACTCTAAAAACCAGAATTCAGCCAACAATGGTAGCAGCAAACTTACATGTTGTAGAAGAACAGTTAGTATGCATAATTTACTCATTTTCTGACAATCAGTTAACAGAGGGACTGATTACTAGGCACAAATAGACACTGCAATACGTTATAAAACTATAAGTGAACTACATTTTAAACTCTCATACACTTACTGCACCAAAACAGACCACGAATCCACAGAAAATCAGCATCAGGAACAAACTACTTAGTCCCGTCTCCGAACAATACTCGATTGTCTGAGCTGAGAAGGTCAGAACAATCCAAGCCTCCATGTGAACCCTCGTTAAGCTCATTCTGGCTCAGACTCTCCATCTCCAGAATTGGGACAGCTGGCATTTGAGTCTACTTTCATAGCTCACCTGTTGCGCAGCGCGGCTCAGCCAGCATGACATGTAGAGCGAAAAATATTTGCTAAGCCCAGACGACTTCACCGTTAAGTGGGGCTCCTTGAGTGGAGGACTTTGTGGGGACGATAAGGAGCCTCTAATCGACTGCAGGGTGTCTGACATTAATCGTTGGAGCAGACTGCTGAGGCAGGGCAGTGAATGCGTGCTATGAAATGCATCAGTGGTTAATCAGGATGAATGCAGGTTGGTGCCAAAGGACAGGGCAGGAAGTTAAACTGAGCGTTGTGGCACGACAACACAGAATCTGTGGAGGGTGCAGGTGTCATTGTGGTATTAGAAATGTTGCAGTGATTTCCTAAAGATTCTGTAAAGCGCCACAAGTTGAGACTGACAGGGAATTATGTGTTTGCAACTTGAAAGCAGAAATACAGTTTTTCTTTCAAAATACACAAGAAACAACCTCCTTTATCTCTTGTTAACTGTGATCACGTATTACCAGGGCTGCAACTATCAATGATTCTCACTGGAGATTAATTTGCAGGATATTGTCTGAGTTAACCACCTAGTTTTTTGGTCGATAAAAAGACAGAAAATAGTGAAAAATGTCCATCAGTGTTCCCCAAAGCCCCGGATAGTATCCTCAAATGTCTACAAAAGATAAAGGATGTTCAGTTTACTGTCATAGAGGAGGAAAGAAACCAGAAAATGTTCACATTTAAGAAGCTAAAATACTTTAACCAGCTATCTGATGATCAAAACAGTTAATTAATTTAACAGTTAACAACTAGTCAGTCTATTGTTGCAGCTCTAAACTCTAAAAACAAATGTTTAGGCTCAATAACAACAACAAAAGCTATTAATGCAACAGTTTGCTTCAGTCTTCATGAGGTTTGACAGCTTCTAAGAAATTCTGTTCAACCAACAAACAAAACTGAGTTTGAGGAATGTGGTTTTTCTCCATAATGAAATGTATTTTAAATTACAAACTACTTAATAATTGGTGGCTTCAACTTGTTTTCCTGAATTTAAGGTGGAGAAAAATTAAGTTATTTAATGAATTTATTGCAACTTTAATTTTGTTCTCTATCAATCAGCACAAAAATTTTAGTTTAAACTACACACAATATTAAATTGGAGTGATCACCAACATTATTGCATCAACTCATAAAAAACAATATTTGCAACTTAAAGGTTAGTTTAAATGAATAAAATTTGTTTTTTTTTATCTTGCTACCATGATTTATTTAGTGGGTGGTAACAGGTAGCCTTAAAACTAAGCTCAAGAGCAAAGTCTGATACACAAATGGTCATTTTGCACAAAAACTTGACATTTTGATGTAAATCTAATGATCTGATGTTAGATTTGGAAGCGTTTGAACGTCTATTTGTCGTCATTATTCGTCATAAGACAAAAACACGAGGCTCCTCTTGTAAACCATAACCCCACAGCTAATAGCTTGACTTCAGCATAATCTCCAAGGAGCCTATATCATCTGCTCATTTACTGCCCCGACAACTACGCTTCAGATTAGACAGAAGAATGTCGGCTATTAGCGAGTGTTCAGAATCCACCTTATCACGGCCTGTTTGTTGTCAGTTAGCCACAGCTATCTCCACTCTTCCTCCCCTCTTGCCTCATCCTGACAGAGAACAGACTACTGTAAACTGTCAGAGTTTCTCACAGATAAGAGCGGCGGCGCGGCGCGGAGATGAAACTCTAAACTTTGTCTTTCTTCCTGTCCTCTTGAAAGCAGCACCAGAAATAAAACATCAATGCATCACATCACTTCCTGCAGGTTTTAATTTCACATGTAGAGCTGTCAGACTCAAAGCGAATGTTTGATTATTTCCCGTTGAACACTGCGATACGGAGCATTTTGTCCGACGCGTGAGGTGGTTTCAGGGCCGAACTGCTCTGCATGTGGACCGCATTGTGTACCATTACACAACAGCACATGCCTGGAGATTAGCCGTGGGCCCTGTCCTGTCTGTACCATGAGGCTGCAGGGGGCCGGTAGCTATTGTCACAGCTGTGTCACAACACACACACAAAAAAAACTCAGCAAAATCACAACTTTAGTTTCCAGTGAGCTGCCGCCAAAATCCTGCAGCAACGTGGCCGCTGACATCTGACATTTCACCTACATGCCATCATGCTCAGCCTTTACCGCCTTAACTCAAGCATCATTTTGAAATTTGACTTCTCACTGCAGGTGCTTTAAAATAAAAGCCAAATTCATCCCTCCTGCACTGATAAGAAGTTTCCACATGTCCACCCAAGCCTCCGCACAACCAATCAGGCTGCAAGTGAGCGTCCACGTCTCACTTCATCAATTAATTACAAAGAGAAACAAAAAGGTTTTAAACACTCGCTTCTCTGTCCAGAAGAAAAACAACAAGGACTTTTAATTTAAAGGGATTCAAAGCGAGCTTCCAGCCAAATCCGTGTTGTTTTTGTACGCCGCCTTTCTCGTTGCGAGGGATTAATTTAAAAAAAGAACAAGTTAGGGTCATTTCACATAAACAAAATTGCAAAAAGAGCACAACAAACACAATGCACTTTCTTCCCTCCACCTCGCTCCGGCTACTGTTAGCGGCAGTGAGTTAATGAGGGGAAATGCAAAACGTGGGGAAGCTGAGCCTGCGAGGCCAGAGCCCGCCTCGTATAATGGCCTACTAAAGAAAGGGGAGCTTTGTTCGCTGCAACACAAGCAGGTTCCTCTTTAATGACTTCATGTGCATGCCAATCACTTACAGCGCACAATCCCATCATGCGGCCGCGACACTTTTGGGGACATATCCGTCATGTGGGAGCAGCAGCATGTGACTCGTGTTCCCCCACCAACAGAAAAAAAAACTGCGATCCGGGTTGGCAGGTATCACCTATGGGGGCCAACGACGGGGTCATTTTTTGATGTCATGTTTGAGGCTGGTGGGAGGTGATGGGAGCTGCAAAGACGTCGTCGCATCACAGAAGACTGTTACCTCAAATACAAAGAGAACAACACCATGAAAAACTCTAACACGTGGCTCTCTGTAAGCTTTAAGGGTTGAACATCACAGGTAGGCCTTTGATATCTAATTTAAATGTTCTTCTTTCATACACCCTCTTTCTTCTGCACTGTTATTTATATATTCAACACTACCTACCTCAGTATTTATGAGCAGACCTCAACCTTTTCTGCACCATAAATATTGCACATGCTTTAGTTTGTACATTTATTCTCTGCACATCAACTTTTTTCTTACATATTCATCACTGTCAGTGTGTCTGCATGAATGTATTCTATAAACAGGTTAATCCCTGCACAAGGCACAGAAGCAGAACTGAGAGTTGAGGACTTGCTACTGCTGCACATGACAATAAAGACTTTGAATCATTTGAAACCTTGAATCCTTGAATAACTGCTTTTCCTTCGTTTTCCAGTTCGGTTAGAAATCTGTTATTAAATGAAGCCTTTGCTGTAGTTTCTTGTCACTTGAAAGAGCAGATATCTCACAAAAAAACTCTCAGCGTAATGCTGCAGTCAAATCAGCCACCAATATACTGTATATAACTTGCACCAATCAACTGATTAATTGATTAGTTGACAATTATTAAGATAATCAGAAGCTTTAAGAAGCACAATGTCAAAACTCTCTGATTCCAGCTTCTTAAATGTGGATATTTTCTGGTTTCTTTCCTCCTTTGTGACAGCAAATCGATCTATCTTTGAGTTGTGGACAAAACAGGACTTTTGAGGACGTCATACTGAGCTGTGAGAAGCACAGATCGACGTTTTTCATCATTTTCTGACATTTTATAGCCCAAACAGCTGATCGATTATTGTTGAAAAAGGACAGTTTAATCGACAGCCTTAAAGATAGACGTTTTCCTGCCGGTACATACAGTCGCTGCTGTCATGTTTCAAGACGCACAAGGACAAATGAACCGAAACAATCAATAAAAATCGATTGAAGGCGGAAACTTTGTTCAACTGGAGGCTACAGTCTCCATTTCAAAGACATCAGGAACTTGTTTGAACTCAAGCTGGACTCTTAGAACACAGAGTGCAGCCACACATCAGGTCTGACTGGGTGGCAGGACGTGATGTAAGAGGTGACAAAACCTGAAGTCGTTAATTGTTTCCGCTGACTAAGAGGCAGATTATGTAGCTGTAGAAAAGAAAAGTTTAAACTTTGCATTGCTGTTGTGACTTTAGAACATTGTCACCTTTACCTAAAAGTCCTCAAAGTTCTCCAAGTACAGAAGCAGACTGTCTGCAGCAAACCGTCTCCTGCAAACACTAAAATCTGAGCTTCGATTGTTCAGGTGGCGTCGGCGATATCGCTCAATGCAGCCCGATGTGATACAAAACTGAGGCCGGTCCTTTAGAAATAGCAGACAGAGGGTCTGTGAGGTGTCAGATGTCAACAGGGACCAGTTGCCGGAGTCTCGGCCCAGGAGCCTCCTCTCATGCTGCAGCAGCTGTGTCTTCTCAGAGCTCACATTCCTGCAGGACAGGCCCACTTTACTCTCATCACCTGTGCTGATCTGAAGGCGGGACAAAGTGGTCAGGAAAACCTCACAGCTCCATGAATTAAAGTCATTTTCCTTCGTTTTTTTTGTGCAGTTACGTAAGGACACAGCAATTTAACATGTTGCACAAAAAAATGCAGAACAAATTAAGCATGTTTCGCCGTGATAACCGCAATAATCCTGATCTAAAATCTAATGTGGCTGTTATATAATAGTCGCATAAATAAAAGATGGTCAGGAGCGCCCTGGTGGTTTATGGGATGGCTCGCTGAATGAACTGCGCTCACTTTAGGCCCAGCCGGGGATCTCTGTTGCTTTCCATCTCTTTCCCCTTCGTTTTCATGCTGTCCCTCTGCAGGCACACCTAACTATAACCTCCCCTCATACATAATGTAGGCCAAAGCCTTGGAATGAACACCGAAATGGCTCAAGATAAAAATAAAGTCCATTCAGGTGCACTCAAGCTCCAACAGAGCCAGGAGTGTTGTAAAAAATCCGTCTGACTCTGAGTCCACTAACAGACCGAGACGTGCACCCATGATTCAGCAGCTTCCTCACCCCATTAGACCTCCCTGTGCAATTACAGCTGCTTTGCAGACTGTATTGCCCCTCGCTGCATTATGAGCTGCGCTGTCTGACCTCCACTAAATAATACATGTCAACATTTACCCCACCCTGCTGCAGACACACACTCAGACCTGCACGTATCTGCTTATTTCTCCATGTACCTAAATATAAAACACCTGATTGACAGAAACTGTGGAGGTTCCCTTCATTTATGCTGCATCATCCTGTAGGTGCATGTGCTTTTTGCAAGCCTTTTGTCCAAATCTACCACATTTACATCACAGTAATGCAAATAATGTGTCTTATCACATCTAAATACCAGAATAGAGCAACCTGCATGTAACACGTGGCTGCTATTATGATCATTTATCGTTTTTTTAAGGTTATTTATGGCACCTTTAGATGTAAAACAAGCTCTCTGCAGTTGCAGTCTGAACTGACATATCAGCCACAACTTTTCACAGCCTCACACATCACAGACACACAAACACACACCTCGGTGACTAACAAAAGCACCGACTGAGCCCACACACACACACACACACATACACACACCTTAAAAGCAACTGAAACTCATGTTGCAAATGAGAAGGAGATCAGAGGAACAAGTTTGTTACTAAACACCTAAAGTGATTCATGGCTTGTGTGTGTGTGCTTCCAGCCCCGGAGCCCGTCGGAGCCTCGGCGGCGGCGGCGGCGGCAGCTCGACCCCCGAACATCCCTCTTACCTCCAGACGGGAGCTGAAGTCAACGTTTCACTCAAGTTCTCTTCGTCTCTTGTCAGGCTTCTTCTGCAGAGCCGCGCACACTTGTAGTCACGCAAAAAAAAAAGAAAAAGAAAAAAAAAAGGACTAAGTCTCTATTTAATTCCCTGCATTCCCACTGAATTAATTTGTTTTTCTTCTCTCTCCGGCTGCTCGCCTCCAGAACAAAGTCCTTCGAGATTCAAGTCCGCGCAGAATAAGTGCGCATTTTTCCTCTTTTTTTTTTAATCCCAGCGTGTTCGCAGTTCGGATGTAATTAAAAGGCAGCCCTTCGCAGCTCGCTCGCTGAAAACTCCTCTTTGCTTTTGCTAATCAGTGCGGCCACTATGGTGCGCGTTCACGCCGCCCGGGGGGGCGGAGAGAGAATCCGGAGGGGGAGGTCGGAACGAAATACCCGGAAGTGGGCACCAGATAGCACGACAGCGACGCAACGCTATAACACGGCACCCTTTTAAGTGAGCCTTAACCCGAACTTTGGGTACATTTTAAGTTCCTAAATGACTAATAACTAAATCAGTTTTTACATGTGTTTTCGTCTTTGCGCTTTCATGGCTGTCAATGTAAGTAAAAACATCTTTCCAGTGCTTGTACGTTATGAAACAAATCGTTGTCCCGACAGTTTAGTTACTGCGCAAGTACCCGGATGTTATGAGCCAATCAGAAGCAAGCTTGTCTCCACCCAACTGTCGCGAAATGTTTACGGTGTTCCAGAAGCACTTTACGTTAGTCATTGCAATGGGGGACAACACTGCAGTTTTCGTGGTACTTTTTAATTGAATGTGTCTTTTACAGGTATGGACATTCAGTCAAACGCATGTATTTTAATTTAGCCGTCCGCGGTGTGTGTTATACAAACCAAGCTCGCTGTTTAGCGGAGTTTTTTGTAGCTCTGGTGGAAGTGGCGGTTAGCTAGCTCATGCTAATGAAAAGACGATTTCAGCAGTGAGCTGCCTGCTGGCAAAAACGATGAACTCATCGCATTGCAGTAATGTGATACTCCGCAGTGGATTTATGGTCGAGCAAACGCCACTGTAAATACCTGAAAATAACACTGTTAGTGCTGTAGGACAGCTCTGAGTAACAGAAGGTAACGACCCACATCATCAACGAATCAAATCAACGTGTATCCACAACAGATCAGTCTGTGTAAAGTTTGACAGCTTGTTCTGTAAGTTTGTTAGATAAACTTTACATGGTGAAACTTTAGCACGTCCATGTGCAGTGTAGTCCACCCAACGAAGATGTGTTTGCATCACCGTGTTCAGAATGAGTTTTGTGATCTTTCAAAGTAAAAGAGTCATCTGATGTTTAAAAACAAACTAAGACCAGTGCCAAACAAGCTGCTGCTCAAATGACTGTTATTTTCACCAGTAGGAAAGCAGTGGATTAATTGTCCAGCCACACTGGACAAAAATATCAGCACAGTATGTACTATTTTTATCAGTTCCTATCTATCCTTTTTATTAAAGGGGGAAAGTATTTACATGTGGCATCTCTACAACAGAATGAACCAATGAAACAACCAAGTACGCACTATTCTGTGTATGATACTGGTCTGATAAAGAGTGGAGTCATCTGTCAGAAAGTCTGTAACAAGTCACACATCTACAATGCTTGAAGTTAACAAGGTTGCTTGTGGATTGTTGTCCCACTCTTCCTGAAGGGTTCAGCAAAGTTGGCGGATATTTGGGGGGACATGATCAGGTTGTTGGGCACACCCATCAAGAGCTGTCTGAAACAATTTCTATATCTTAAATGACCAATATGGAAGTTGTGAACATTCAAGGGCGTGACTACGACATGCAGCATCCAGCCGGTCAATGGCTTGTCCTCATCTTTTGTCATCTGTGGCATCATGTCATTTTAAGGTGTCATCTTATATTTACTGGTCAAAGGAGTGTCTTTGTTCTGGTCTGATCATTGTCCTTACAAACCACACCTGATGAGGGTGTGGATTCATTTAAGGGTTGAGAATTTGTGTGAATGACATGTGAGAAGTTAACCCTTTTCTAACCAGAACATAGAAATTAGATTTTTAAGTCAGAAAACTAAACCATTCCTTTTTTTCTTCTTCTTCTTTGGTTTAAATGTTGGCAGCCAGTTTCCCAAAAATAGATTCATCTAGTTGTAGACAAAAGCAGAAAATAAGCTCCAAGACTAGGCTTAATCCATGTATGGGAAACTGAGCCTTGATGGATAAACTAGCATAAAAATAGTCAATAAGATACACAGTATTTTCCAAGAATCATTTCTAACATCTTCAAATTGCCTGTTATGTGTGATTATTTCTGGTGATCAACAACTATTTCTATTATATATTAATCTGCAAATAACTTTCCTCGTCACTCAGTTACCTGTTTGGTCTACAAAATGTGATAGATAAGTGGAATTTAAACAAAATTTAAAATGACTAATTGATAATTAAAATAGTTGACCGTTAAGTTAATAGTTTACAGCTAATTGCTTAATTGTTGCAGCTCTATTTGTTACAAACCAACTGTCAAAATCCAGAGAAATTAAACTAAGATGATATTTGATAAATTACAAAAAACAAAAGCATTAGAAAAACAGTTGTTGATTAAATGTCTGACTCATCACTTGTGTGTTTTTCAGCCTGACACTCTGTGATTGTGCTGGATGATGGATCCTGTAGTGCTGAGCTACCAGGACAGCCTGCTGCGGCGCTCCGATGTGTCCTTACTGGAAGGACCTTACTGGCTCAACGACCAAGTCATCGGCTTCGCCTTCGAGTACTTTGCTGCTGAGCGCTTCAGAGTCCTGGGGGAGGCCATCATCTTCATCAGCCCAGAGGTCACCCAGTTCATCAAGTGTGCTTCCTGCCCCGATGAGTTAGCTCTGTTCCTTGAGCCGCTGGATCTCGCCTCCCGCCGCTGGGTCTTTCTGGCCGTCAACGACAACTCCAACCAGACGGCCGGAGGTTCCCACTGGAGCCTGCTGCTGTACCACCACACCTCCAACCACTTCGCCCACTATGACTCTCAGAACGGCAGCAACTCCCTGCACGCGCGGCGCATCGCCAGCAAGCTGGAGCCTTTCTTGGGCGCGGGGAGGAAATCGCTGTTCGTGGAGGAGCCCTGCCCATCGCAGCAGAACAGCTATGACTGTGGCATGTATGTCATCTGCATCGCCGAGGCCTTGTGTGAGAAGGCCAGGGTGGAGGGCTCGCCGCGCCTTCCTGTGCAAATCATCACCCCGGCCTACATCACCCAGAAGAGGGCCGAGTGGTGCAGACTGATCCAGAGTCTAGCTCAGAACGACCTCTGCTGCTCCCTGTCCTTCCCTTAGCACGTCGGTCGTCCTCAGTATATGCAGAACAGCCCCACATATCTACTGCTGGAGAATCTGAATGCACTCCTTGAATACAGTATATAACTATATATGAAGTATATTTCTATTACAGTCTATCATACTGCATAGTAGAGTAAAGTTTAAAAAATAAAGCAGTGTTATGAATCTCTACAGATTCAGAGAACAGTTGGTGTCATGTTTATTCCATGTATATGCACAGCAACGTACAGTATGTAAACGAGAACACCAGCATGCCTATAAATTGAACTGAATTTCCTCTTTGTATATATTGAGCGAGGATGGAGAACACGTCACGCGGAAGAGGCGGCACGGACCTTTTCTTTTCTCCATTTTATGAGTTCGGAGCGAATGTAGAAATGTTTACACAGATTATTGCTCAGGGTCATTTTAAATGAACTGAATTGACAATAAGAATGTGCATAATTAACTCTGGCTCCTGCTTTATGTCACATGTTCGTTTTGTTTCTCAGTTTGAACGGGCGTCGTGTCCAAAGCTACTTTCAGTTTTGAGGGCGTGAAAAAAATTTGCTGTGTGAGGCTAACGAGCGCTGTGTGCTGTGACTGCTGATGGGACAAAGGGCGGTGCTGAGTGGAGGAATGTATGTGCTCATGAAAAGGTTCAAAGTCATCGTCTGTTGATTTAATAAATGTCACATTTTTGTTGACAAAATGGTGAAATTACTTTGTGGCTTCT
>NW_007577772.1:1123381-1127987 GCF_000690725.1 Stegastes partitus | reverse complement strand
GACTTATTCAGTTGAAGTTTTAAATAACTTTGTGAGAGTTTATAAAAGGCATCAGCTTTCATTTTTAGAAATCTCCAACAATATTCCTTCCGGTGCAGACTGGGAGGGTAGCAGCACAAACCGTCCTCCAGCATTGTGCTTTAAATTAAGAAAGGACACAGGAAGGACAAACTATTCTTTATTTACGGTCCGGCTGTGGCCTTCAACAACATATTTATGGGAAAGTTTGAGTGCATGACTCAGAGCAGGATTTAGGGCTTCAACAAGTACCAGAGATGTAGTGGGATGGATGAAAATGTTGTACAAAACTCTAACCTAAGAGGGAATGTGAATGCATTAAAAGAGCTCTGTGCTGTCTTGTGTTACCTAACTGCCTTTTTATGAAGCATGATTGGAAGACAACAAATGTCCAAAGGTACTGAAATAATAATCTAATGACTTGTTTTGCACTCAGGCTGCAAATATCAGTCGTTTCTATTGTTGATCAAGCAGAAGACGGTCAGTTAACGGTGAAAGAGGAGCAGAGGACAAGAAAATCTTCCTATTTAACAAATCAGAAACTGTAGATTTCTTTTGCTTGACAAAAAGTACTTTAATTATCAATTATCAGAATAGTTTTTGATTAATTTAATAGTCAGAAATGAATCCATTAAGCATTGCAGCTCTATTTTCTACACACCAACAGTCCAAAACCCAAAAAGATTTTGTTCACTTTCACAGTTTAGGGGTAATTATGTGTCTAAAGTTGAGCATAATGTTGGTCTTTTGACAGATTTTTTTAAAAAGTATGTTATTTGTTGTATTTATTCATCAGCAAAACAGAAGGTGATTAAATGATCCGATCAATGACTCAATAATCAATCAGCTAAAAGTTTCATCTCATAAGTTTCCTTTCTGGGTTTTCTGAAAGCAGCCAGTTGTAATTCTAAAATCTGAACTGATTTTAATGTGTGTCTTTTCAAACTTAGATTAAGTGAAACTGTCTTCATTGGATCGATTCAGATCGTCAAGTATCACTAAGAAAACTCATCAGCGACTGTGTGGCTGAATGAAAGGCCATCACCTCCTGGTCTGGCTCGCTGCCCTGCGCTCCTCTTAAATTCACACTGCTTGGACTGTTTCCACTCGCCGCTCTGCTTCTTCCGCTGGCATCCTGCACTCGTCTACATCCCACGGGCATATTTCACCCAGAGGAACCAGTCAGACGAGCCTTCAGGGTTTACTATTGTCCTCATAAAATGCCACAAAGCCGGGGCATTCCCCACCCTGGCAGCTCACTGCATTAGTGAGACAAAGTGCCCAAGGAAAGGCGCATTCATTTGGACAGATTTGTTTCTAAATGGACAATTTACCAAGTAGACTGCCTTTTAGGGAAACACAGCTCAGCTTTCTGTGTTGTCATCCGTCAACCTGCAGCAGCAGCAGCAGCAGCAGCAGCAGCAGCACACCGAGGGTTTGTGTCATAATCTGAAGCAATAGGACCTTATTATGTCCTAAACTGAGATGGATCAATTCTAAATCCTGCAAAGTCTGGTACCATGCTCTTTTGGGCAAATTGTGCACAGCTTTCTGTGGCAAAAAACAAAGCTTCTTAGTGTTTGTGGTTTTACTCTGCTGTAAATCCACAATGGGTTTATTGATAATCTCTGTCCTCATTAGAAAATAGGTCATTCTTCACCTGCTGGCTGCAGGTTTCAGTCTGCATGTCTCCTCTGCTTCCCACCGAGTTAACACCATGAATCAGCTGCAATCACTCAAAATTCTGCTGCACAGATGCTGATTTAGATCAAATTTAAAGTCTTTGCTTTGGTTAAAGGTTAGTTATTGATTATAAAATCAGTTCATTTGTCCCGAAACTGATTTGCACCGAACTCTCTGGAAAGCTGCTGGTTTATGAAGCCGGAGCCCTTCATTCACATCCCCTGGTTCTTCTCTTTTAGTTATTCATTGGATTCATTTTCATTTTTTTACAGACAATATCCTCTGTTTTCCCCTTTAAGTAAAATCTAAAGACTGATTGCATCCCCTGCTGGACTATTTAAAAGATATTCAAGGTCCCATATGGTGGGAACACCTTTGCATAGTGTTTAGTGCTTGTTAATTACTGGAAGGTGTAAAATAAAAGCTGTTGTGAAATAAAAAGGTTCACTTCTGCCAAAACTAAACCCCTGACAACGTGTTAGTCTCCATTACACTGTAGGGAAAAAAATGATATTTTTAACCTCTTAAGACCCAAGTTCTTGTTTGATATGNTATTAATCTGCAAATAACTTTCCTCGTCACTCAGTTACCTGTTTGGTCTACAAAATGTGATAGATAAGTGGAATTTAAACAAAATTTAAAATGACAAATTGATAATTAAAATAGTTGACCGTTAAGTTAATAGTTTACAGCTAATTGCTTAATTGTTGCAGCTCTATTTGTTACAAACCAACTGTCAAAATCCAGAGAAATTAAACTAAGATGATATTTGATAAATTACAAAAAACAAAAGCATTAGAAAAACAGTTGTTGATTAAATGTCTGACTCATCACTTGTGTGTTTTTCAGCCTGACACTCTGTGATTGTGCTGGAGGATGGATCCTGTAGTGCTGAGCTACCAGGACAGCCTGCTGCGGCGCTCCGATGTGTCCTTACTGGAAGGACCTTACTGGCTCAACGACCAAGTCATCGGCTTCGCCTTCGAGTACTTTGCTGCTGAGCGCTTCAGAGTCCTGGGGGAGGCCATCATCTTCATCAGCCCAGAGGTCACCCAGTTCATCAAGTGTGCTTCCTGCCCCGATGAGTTAGCTCTGTTCCTGGAGCCGCTGGATCTCGCCTCCCGCCGCTGGGTCTTTCTGGCCGTCAACGACAACTCCAACCAGACGGCCGGAGGTTCCCACTGGAGCCTGCTGCTGTACCACCACACCTCCAACCACTTCGCCCACTATGACTCTCAGAACGGCAGCAACTCCCTGCACGCGCGGCGCATCGCCAGCAAGCTGGAGCCTTTCTTGGGCGCGGGGAGGAAATCGCTGTTCGTGGAGGAGCCCTGCCCATCGCAGCAGAACAGCTATGACTGTGGCATGTATGTCATCTGCATCGCCGAGGCCTTGTGTGAGAAGGCCAGGGTGGAGGGCTCGCCGCGCCTTCCTGTGCAAATCATCACCCCGGCCTACATCACCCAGAAGAGGGCCGAGTGGTGCAGACTGATCCAGAGTCTAGCTCAGAACGACCTCTGCTGCTCCCTGTCCTTCCCTTAGCACGTCGGTCGTCCTCAGTATATGCAGAACAGCCCCACATATCTACTGCTGGAGAATCTGAATGCACTCCTTGAATACAGTATATAACTATATATGAAGTATATTTCTATTACAGTCTATCATACTGCATAGTAGAGTAAAGTTTAAAAAATAAAGCAGTGTTATGAATCTCTACAGATTCAGAGAACAGTTGGTGTCATGTTTATTCCATGTATATGCACAGCAACGTACAGTATGTAAACGAGAACACCAGCATGCCTATAAACTGAATTTCCTCTTTGTATATATTGAGCGAGGATGGAGAACACGTCACGCGGAAGAGGCGGCACGGACCTTTTCTTTTCTCCATTTTATGAGTTCGGAGCGAATGTAGAAATGTTTACACAGATTATTGCTCAGGGTCATTTTAAATGAACTGAATTGACAATAAGAATGTGCATAATTAACTCTGGCTCCTGCTTTATGTCACATGTTTGTTTTGTTTCTCAGTTTGAACGGGCGTCGTGTCCAAAGCTACTTTCAGTTTTGAGGGCGTGAAAAAAATTTGCTGTGTGAGGCTAACGAGCGCTGTGTGCTGTGACTGCTGATGGGACAAAGGGCGGTGCTGAGTGGAGGAATGTATGTGCTCATGAAAAGGTTCAAAGTCATCGTCTGTTGATTTAATAAATGTCACATTTTTGTTGACAAAATGGTGAAATTACTTTGTGGCTTCTTATCATTGAGTTCAAATCTTATTTACATAAATATGTTCACAACTTTACATCTGAAACGTTAAATGGATGTTTTTTTAATGCACAATTACTTCACTGAAATCACACAGTTTATCCTGAGAGTATAGATTTTTCTTTTAACTTGTGTGTTTGCGTCGAGAAGACAGTAAAAAATCTGTTAGCTACTAAAATTAACCTTCACTGCAGAATAAGCAGAACCACTGGCACAGCGATGCATTTGTATTTTTTGAGTATTTTTATAAAGTCTGAACCCAAAACGTTCATTTAAACAGTGTTTAGATATCTGACAGGTTTGAAATTTCTACATTTTTAGTTATTTCTTTGTTTTTTGGGTTTGTTTTTTTTTTTAAAGCACAGGAACCAGAGTTTCAAGGTGTTCTGCCAAAAAAATAACAATAATGTATTTTTTTTTTACTTTTAAAAAAATGCTAAATAAAATAGTAAAAATAGACAAAACATTAGTAAAGACTAAAAGGTCAATAATAAAACAGTAGAAAATATATAATAATCCCACAGAAATGCCTTTCTGTGCAGGTTTTTTTATTTTATGTCAAAATTCTGATATAAATCATAAAAATGTTAGAAATAAGTCTTAATGAAACATTCAAGTGAAAATTTAAGTGCAGATACTT
>NW_007577772.1:1073115-1119986 GCF_000690725.1 Stegastes partitus | reverse complement strand
TTTCAATGTGCTTTCTAAAAAGTCTGACTTTGATCCACAAAGCAGCACAGAAACATTTGGCGATGCTGCTGTCAGCCATTATGTTCTAAAACACGTGAACATTAGGACGTTAGAGGAGCTGAAAATATGGTTTAAGTAAAATTGTCCAATATTTTATTTATTTATTTGATGTCATATTTAATAATTACATTTTTAGTATTTTTATTGTTTATGCCATCTTTAATTATCTTAACTACCCATGTTTCATTGTTGTCTTATTAAATGTGGTTGTTTCGGTGTTCATTAGGCTCTAAATATGTTGTGAATCACTTGTAAAGCACTTTGACCTGCATTCAATTTGTTTGAAAAGTGCCGTATAAATAAAATTTCATTGATTCATTTGTGAAAACTGTGCCAAACACACACAGGATTAACGTGATTACAAATCACAAAACAACGAGATGAACGATGACGTTCTATAAACAGAAAGTGAAGGAAAACTGGTGAATCAGTGACGATGAATTAATGCCAGTGAAAGTTATTAGAACTACAAAAAAAATGGCAACATTTTACAGTTCAGTGCTTGATTTAAAGGCTATCATTTGTTTTTATGATATAAATAAGATGCAAATTAAATACTGAAATAAATTAAACCACAGATATTTAAATTTTTTTAAACGAAAACACATATTTTAAGAGAAAATCGTGAGAAAAGCTTCTTGAAAAGTTGTTTTTCTTCCTCCATGTGTGAGAATGTGAGGCTTGACTTGCATTAAGCTCTAAAACAGTTTGTAGCTGCATTAAAGACACACTTCATATGTGACACCATTTAACGATGTATTTGGTTTTAATTTATGACCAGCCTTAAAGCTTCATTTCTATCCATAAATAAATGCAGAGCTCCATTAGTGAACTCACTCACCACCACTGCTCTTCATCAGAGTTGTGTGTAATTGATGTCAGGAGCTGCAGCCAATCCTTCCCCTCCAGGACCTCCAGGTGGTTCGTATTTACTCATCAGATAGACGTCCTCGGGCCTGTGAACACAAACGCACACATGCGGCTCCACAATGCGAAGCTCAGAATTATCTCTGACCTCTGAAAGTAAAATCTGTTCCTGGAGTGTTGGTTCTTGTACATTACATCACGTCCTGTCACAACACATCTGCAGCCAACTACAACAACTTGGAACCATTCTGGCTTCATAAACAGCAGCGTGCGTGAGAATAGGTTTGATTTAAACATCCTAAAGAGGAGGCCTGCAGCGGCGCAGTTTACATCCTGGAACGATGCAGTTTCCAGGTGTGCTCGGCGTGGAGACGTTCAGGAGGTCTAAGTAGGTCAAGTCCGTATCACAACACAGCATCATGAAATGAAAGAATTAAGATGCTCCACCGACGCTGCAGCACGATTCCCCAGAGATAAGCTCACCATTGTGCACAAACAGGACCGGTGAAATGCAGAAGCACCGGCCAGCCTCGTCCATGTCACTCCTGGATCAGATGGTAGCCGATATGTGGGTCGGTCATTGTACGAGCAGAAAACAGTTTGGAAATGACAAATCTCCAATCCAACAAACAAAGTTGCAGCCGAGAATAAGAAACTAGAAACTCAACCCTCAAAGTGTTTTATTAATCCTAAAATCTAATGTGAAACAGCAGGACGATTGAAAGCACATTTGGAACCCGTTGATGGGGATGTAAATAACGCTTGACTTTTATCAGCATCTCTTGGAAACCAGTGGATTGGAACTGTGTCTTTTCTGCAGAACCGTGCAAGTTGATTAATCACTGACATAATTAATCCCATAAGTCCCAGAAGTTCTGATTTTAGCATCACGAAAAGAAGTATGGTAGTCGAGTCATGAGAGACTTTTAAACCTCTAAACAGCTAACTTGGCTCCGTCCAAAGAACCAAACCACCAGCACCTTTAAACCATCCATTAGCTTTAAACACCTTCAGGTTATGGTGGGCTGAAGCCCCTGATGCTGGGTGAGAAATGAGGCAGATTTCAGGGTGGATGAAGAGAATACATCCCCCTAAACATTTACAACAGCTGCAATAAATCATGTTAACACTGGACTTTTCTCTCCGTAACTTTTGGAGTGCAGAAATGTACATTATCCATAACACAGTACCTGTGTATGCCCATATGTGTCATCTGTATCTGTGAAAGGTGCACATAGTGTTTCTATATCTTTTTAATTCTCATTTGAATCCAGCTGCTGTAACATATACGTTTTCTCCTATAAGGGATCAATAAAGTGCATCATTTCTTATCTGTCCGCCTGATTAAAAACATGAAACAAGCCTTTTTACTCTAAAACTATGAATTCTGAGCACACATGACCAAGTCATATAGATTAGATTCATATAGATGCCATGGTTTTTTGTTTTCATCTGGTGCCTGAATTTTACGTTTTGCATTATATAAATAAAGACATTTCAGCAGTGAATTGATACAGAAAAGGAACAAAGTGGAGTCTAAAAGTTCACCCCAATGCAACAAATGAGGTGTTTGACACTTAAAGTTTCCTGAAGAAGAATCTCTCAATGTGTCTCCTTAAATTTTTAAAATAAAATCTGCAAGCCTGAGGTGGAATAAAACCCAGACAGGTCACCAGTTCTTTACAGGGTGAACAGAAAGGGACAGACAGTTATTCAGACCCACTCTCACACCTACAATCAATTTAGAATCACCACATAACCTTCCATCCATGCTGGATCTGGAACCGTCTTGTTGTGAGGCGACTAGAAGCTGCAGTTCCTGCAGAAATTACAGCTTGATTGCAGAAAGCTGTTCTTTCAGCCACTGAAGCTTGCACATTTCACACGTCCAAGCTTCCATCCATCCATCCATCCATCCATCCATTATCTATACACCGCTTAATCCTCACTAGGGTCGCGGGGGTCTGGAGTCTATCCCAGCTGACTTAGGGTGAAGGCAGGGGACACCCTGGACAGGTCACCAGTCTATCACAGGGCTACACTTAGAGACAGACAACCAAGCACACTCACATTCACACCTATGGACAATTTAGAATCACCAATTAACCTCAGCCGGAGAACCCGGAGAGAACCCACGCTGCACGGGGAGAACATGCAAACTCCACACAGAAAGATCCCCGGATGTCCTCACCGGGACGCGAACCGGCAACCTTCTTGCTGCAAGGCAACAGTGCTACCAACTGTGCCACCCTGCAGCCCTGTATCAAACTAAAAAAGCTTAAATATGAAAACAAAGTTTTCATAGTTTCACCACATGTACGCATTCAGTAAACACACTGTGTCACTCGGTGGACACTTACAACCAAAGTCACCAGAAAGTACTAATGGACTGTGTTCAGAGGAACCGCAGATCCTTCAGTGATGAGCTTGCTGGGTTGAATTAGCTTTTGCTGCAAGGAAAAGGAAAGAATCCAAAGAGGTGATGAAGTACAGATGCTAACACAGAGAGAAAGAGGCAAACAAAAAGATAGAGGGAAAGATGAGAGCAAAGAGGAAAAATAAAAGGGCGCACTAAATTTAATCCCGTAGCAGTTTGCACACTGATGACAGTTAATCCAGTCGAGAAGATTAATTCAGAACGTTCAGATCTTCATGGTTGTTTTTCATCAGGGGCAGCAGTTCAACCCAACGAAAAGCATCATGAAGCTAAAATTCCCAACTGGACAGATTCTTTTTCCATTCCTTTAAGGTCACATTCTTCCAAACACAAATATCATAAATTCGATGTTCAGCACATTCCAGGAGTTACTTTGTGCTGAAACGTTGTCACATTTTTAATAACACATTATATACATCGCCTCTGGAGGACGGGTGTGAACTTGTTGCTCCGTCAGCGCCGGGCACACAGACATATAAATATCCATGCGACTGTTTGAGGCGTGTCTGTGGTCACGGCCAACCTCTGTTAATCAAAACACAGTTTACCATGCGGCTGCGTTGCCTTCTGGTCCTTTGAGGTCGCCTGGCAGGAGATAAACGAACTGTTTAATCAGCGTTTCACCATCGAAACATTGAGGTAGCCCGCTCTGTTATTATAAACTGTAGTCCGGAGTGATGTAATACATTCTTGGCGGCTGCGTCTCAGTGGAAATATGACGAATGCACCTCTATTATGTGTTTCTTCCTCAGAGATAGCGCTGATTTTTGATCTCATAGTCAACAGAAGTGCATTTGTATACATTTTTGCATAATGCTAAACTCCAGTCGTCAGATCTGACAGCAACACTGCACGCTAATGCAATTCCTCAGCTGGGTTTGTCTGTGATTTACATAACACATTTACATAACATTTCAAACCATCGCTTCAGCTTTGAATATTTCCATAAGATGTATGCCTTTGTGTAATGATATTTTCTCTGCATATTTGTTCCCCAAAATCCCCCTTTGGAGAGGAAGAAACATTTGTCTCGCATCTCTCACTTCATAAATGGATTAGCTGTAATGCGCTGGGATTGTGCTCTTAGCAGATGTGGACGCTTTTAATGGAAGGTAATGTGTTCTTGGAAAACCTCCAGCGGCGACGATGATTTCTACTGTGTGTAATGTGCAGACAGTTACAGTCGGCATTCTCCCTCACACCGCGGAGGTCGGAGGTCGCCTCAAGAGCATTCCTGGACAGATGATACGGCTCCCTGGAGGTATGGACGAAGCTGCTGCTTGTCTGGCCATCTGCTCCGACCTGCCCCCATAATTCTTCAGCTGAAGCCGTCTCAACAGTCAAACACCCCTTTTCCACCTTGTTCTTCCAAGAAGAACAAGGTGATAGTTGTGTGCTGGTACTAGGACCAGTGCTTAGTTGGAACCAATCAATAAGCTCCATCGGCAAGGAGCCAAGTCATCACTGCATACGTAGCCGTCTACTGAACAAAGCTCGCGCCACACGGAAGTCCACACAAGACTCCAGACTAACTTTTTTACCAGTGCAACCAACTTTCTTATTTGTTCGCACCTCCCATCTTGTCACAGGCAAAACATATGACTTGCTGAACATTTTCTTATTGATAGACGCTACAATTTACTATGTTCCCTGAAAGCCCCACATAGCAGGCTGTGGTCGCTGCTGTTGGTGGTCGCGGTGCTCAGACCGGTGTGCGACCAGAAATTACTTTAACAAGAGTAAACCAGGGCGTTCTAATGTCAGATTTGTCCAAGATGAAACTAACCAGACAAAACAACCAAACTCTAACAATGACACACAGTTGTGTCCAAAATACAGTTAAAATCTGGAACATCTGATGCGTTTGTGCAACCAAAAGAGAGAATATTGATTCCTGATATCATCTCTGGTTCAGAAAGATTAAAGATCTGTTTTTATTTATAGTATAAGTCTGAAAATTTATAGTTTGTAGACTTTGAAAGCAGAAAATGTAGTAATTTAAAGCTAACAGCTGATTTTAGTGACAATATACATGAATATTGTTGTTTTATTAGAAAGCCTAGTCGCAGTATTGAACATTCAACCTTATTATTTCCTGTAGAGTCATTTAATCAGTTACACATAAACTGGTGAAGTAAATTCAAATGATAACACTCTAAAAATAAGACAAATAGTCTCAGTTATATTAACTAATCATGGCTCCGGTCAGTCATGCCACTGAGCCAGACAGCATCATATGAGGATCCTGACAGTAGCTCACATAAATGAAACAGTCATTTTAATACCATCAGCTCCACTCGTGCTTTTCCTGCTGTGACGACTCAACATGTCTGCTGTGAAGAAGCTCCACTAAACATCTGACTGTGACGATAAGAGCAAACGGCACCAATGTGACGGCAGCAGCAAACATTCAACAATCTTCTGTCGTCTAAATTGTTTTAAATCTGTCTTACAACAAACCTGAAACCTGAGTCGTCCTCCGCAGATATAATCTCCATTAGGCTAATGGACTTTAGAAACCTGGTGCTCTGACGGAGGACATTTTTAAATCTAGTTTCCAATCTTTCATCTCAGTCACTGGTGGATGCTTCGAATGAGGGCAGGAGACTGAAAGGTAATGAACCGTACCTTCAAGGGTTTCGTCTGCTTCTCATTCCTCGAGTTAAGTTGCTTCTAAAGAGGAGTTTTGCCTGGTTACTTCCATTTACTGTTTACTTTGTCAGTCAAATAAACATGGCTGGTCGAGTAATTCATTTTACTTTAATAAAGTTTAAAGTCACAGCACATGTTGTAAAACTTTTAGAAATTTAAAATCATTCAGCAGCAATTCACATGTCATTACTGTGATATTTTCTAAAGATTTCATCAACATTTAAGCCTCCGGCTCCATTTGAACATGAATACAATCAGGTTTTCTGTTGTTGTGCACACTAAAGAAAATCTCCAGCATCAATTTTAGCTCAATTTCCAGTTTAAATGTAAATTAAAACACGCTAAAAAAGGAAGTTGTCTGATCAGGTGTGACTGCCAGTAGGATTGATCCTGATTGGTTGAGCTGGATTCTTGTTTTAAACCTTGAAAAGTGTCATGGTGTTATCATCTGACCGTCTGAGGCAGATTTCTTCTGCAGCCACTCTGGTTGTAACCAGGTGGTTCAGTCAAGCAGTGAACAGAAATACTGAGGACCTACATTTGCGTTTACTATAATTTATCCTGAATTCAGTGGAGAATTTGATCTACTCTGATCTAAGCATCACATTTGGGGTCATGTTGAGAGTAACAACAAGAAAAGAACACAACAAAGGCAACTTCCTCCAGACTAAACGCTGCTGCTGATCCACTGAATGGATGTAGGTCACTTCAGATCTCGTTACATAAAAGTGGATGGATTGTGTTGCTCTGTGCTGTTTGTTCACTAGATGTCAGTGTCGATTCCTGCAATGACACAGAGTCACTGAAACAGGAAGGCCACCTTAAGTTGAATTAAAAACCTTTTGAGTGATTATTGTGTGAGAGAAAAGCAAATTAATTTGTTTTCTAATTAAAATCGATAAGACATATCAATAGGCAACTTCTAACATGTAATTTATGTATTTTTAGCAAAAATAAACATCTTCATGATGGTTGTAACACCACTATTATTTGTCTTTGGTTGTTTTGTTAAAAGTTTTTATTTTGCATGAACTCAGAATCACTTCTATAAACTTTAAGATACGTACAGAGCCAGAAGATCTTCAAACCCACCAATTTTCATTCAGTACAAACTCATGTTTTGCAGCCTACAGAGCTTTATTTGAAATTGTAGAGGGGATTCAAAGTGTCAAAAGACTACCAATGAGGTTGAAATCATGGGTAACACGTTAGAGGTCTGCATTATCTGGATTTGATCATTTATTCACAGTTGATATTATATAGTTTGAATGAGGAGCTGATTCACACGTTGTTCTTTTAAGCTTAAAGCCAAATAAAAGGAGTGAAGTGCCTGTTAAGCTCTTTCTCACCATACTTGCTGATTCAAAAGTGGATGTTCAGCTCTATTTAAAAGCAGTTTTCACTATGCTTATATCGTAGGTTGGAAACAGTGTGAATTAACTCTGTCCACCATTATTCAGCCAATCTATGAAATCAAACTTTGTTGGGCCAAAGCGACAGACTCAGAAAATTAGATGCATGATCTTTGTTTAATAATCTGCCTGAGGGATTATTTTCCTGTTTCTCTGTAACTGTAGAAGATACAGTCGTGACTCGATAATCCGACACTAAATCTAAACCTTCTTTTATGTCAGATAGCAAGGCTGTCGGATTGTCAAGACAGAGGTCGAGATACAAGGAGGGCTTGATGCTTGAAAGGTCATTTGTTGTTAATACTTATTGTTCATAGTTGTTATAATAACTAGTAGGGCTGGTCTGAATAGCACTTTGTGGTCTCTGGATATTCAGGCCCAATTAATGATGAATATCTGAATATTCTGTGTGGTCGGGGGGGCTCTTCCACCCTGGGGTAGTGCTCCGACGGGGTGGAAGTGGCTGGAACGCACAGGCAGTACTTGGCTGCTGATGCTAGTTTAGGTAGCGGTCACACTTCTGTTCCCACTGTCGGTGATGGTGGGGGAGTGGCAGATACACTCCACCGCTACCATCCATTTTTGCTTCCATAAACACTGAGCACACTCGCTGCGTGTGACGTCGTCGTGTCCTCTTCTGCGCATGCGGGACACTTTTGGGTCGTATGAAGTTCACACAGCAGATCACATACAAGTCGTATTTAACTGTAAATGTGAACGAACTTGCAAGCAAATTGGATTTCACAAAAAAATCAGAATTGAGCATTAAGTCCTGCAGCCTGAATGTAGCCAATCTATCGGATTGTTCAGTCAGATAATACACCGTTATCCTTATTTGTGACATAAAATGTCATGTCGGGGTCGGAATCCAAGGCTGTTGGTGTGTCAAGGCTATTTTTAATGGGTTCCGTTTGTTTTTCCTATAACCCTGTCAGATAGCAAGGTTTTCAGATTGTTAAAGGTCGGATTATCAAGTCACGACTGTATTTTCATAAAAATGACCTGAACTTCAGGGAATGTCATGCATTTCCCAGTCGACTATCATCGCTGCAACTGACTATAACTTCATTTTTCTTTTAAGGGTCACATTAAGGATGAGAAAATCAGTTTATTGAGTCTTTTCAAACCCCATCAGATAATGTTGAACACGTATTTGTATTAATATATTCCTCCACTAAAGTCACAGACGTTTTCCTGTAGTTCAGTTAACATTTTAGGAGACAAGTTTTCAACCCATGACAAGTTATTACATTTAAACTGAGCCATCGGAAAGAAAGCCGGTGCCAGCGGTGTAAAGCCAGAGCAGCATATGTAATTTATTAAACACTGAGCGCTCCTGCCAACATTGTGCTTCAGTTTCATAATTCAGCCCGACTCGTAGAGGTTACTTAAACTTGCAGTGCTGCTGGAGTCGAGCCTTTTTCGAGCGCCAGATAGTAAAGTCTTGGCACCCGAAGTGAGTGAAAAATAAAAGCCAGAAACATATTTTTTGTGTTTGTGTGTGTGTTTATCTACATTTTGTTGCCAATTTAATTCATAGGGATTTCACAAACGAGGACTGCAGGACTACATGTCTGCAAAGAAATCAGTAAAATATCGATTATAACATGAACAACCTCAACGCCTTCATTTGAAATGTATAAAACCGACAGACAGCCTGGGCACACGGCGGAGACGCGATGCGATAAAAAACAAGAGTTATGCGCGACATGGAAGCGTCTCATTCACATTATTTCGCCCTCAAGGTGGCGTTATCGCTCCGGTTCATCACAGGTAACTTCATTCAGTCTGTGCTTACAACATCACTTCCATTGCTTCCATAAATACCTTCAAAAATGACAACTGAGTACCTATTATCCAGCAAAAAATAGATCTCAACAGTTACACACATTTGATTTCATGTGGACCTATGTTTAAAAAAGTGCATTGGCTAGTTTTTTGTTTTGTTTTCCTACTGAGGGTGAAATCTCATCAGTAAAAATTTGGTTCAGTCCACTTTAGAATATGCTGGATATGAATAGCTGAGTCACTCCTGCTGCAGCCACCTGGAATAACTAAACTGTGACTCTTCAAGTAATCCTCTCTCACCTCTTTCATCAACAGCAGGTTCATCTGATCTCTAGTTCTCTTTACACTGAAGCATCACGTGGTTAAAGATGAAATGTCTGTGAGGGGAGAGGGGGGGGGGGACAGGCTGCAGGAGGGAGAAAGAAAAATCACAAACTAAAGTAAAACCTACTTTATATTCTGAAATAAATAGACAGTCTGTTTTGCATAGTCTGGAAGTGATCACTGAAACGGGAACTGGGTCCGCGGTGGGGGGAGGCCGCCGCCGCTCCTCGGTTGATGTCGCGGCCGGCGTGTCGGGGTCGATCTGAGCTGGTCCTGGATCTGTGCAGGAGGTCAGCGTCGACTCCAAGCGTGAGAGGAATGAAACAGCAGCCGGTGTGGTGGGTTACAGCGGAGAGCAGTGGTTACCTGCATGGACCAGGACGAGGAGGAAGCTGCTCAGTCAACGTCACACACAAACCCAACATCCACCTGTAGTCTGCTTCTGACTGATCTGATGGAGGTTATGGATTTATTACTCTTCTAAGAAATTATTTTAATTACTGACTTCTCTACTTACACATTGGTTGATTTGATGGATTTTATTTAGAAATAAATGTATTTATTGACTTCTGTATTTACACAATAATTGATTTTATTTATTGATTGATTTCTCAAGTTACACATTAATAGATTTGACTGATTTCACAGATTTTATGTATTTATTCCTCTTCTTAAAAATAATTATAATTATTGATTCTTTATTTGCACACTAATTGATTTGACGGATTTTGTTTATTCATTACTCCTCTTAGAACTAATTTTTATTGATTGATTTCTTGAGTTACACATTGATTAATTTGACAGAGTTTATTTATTTATTGTTCTTCTTAGAACCAATTTAATTTATTGATTTCTCTATTTTCAAATCCATTCATCTTTTTTAATAAACAGATTTTATTTATTTATTTCTCTTCTTAGAACTAATTTTATTTATTGATTTCTCGAGTTACACATTAATAGATTTGACTGATTTCACAGATTTTGTGTTTTTACTACTCTTCTTAGAAATAATTTTATTTATTCTTTATGTGCACATTAATTGATTTGATGAACTTTATTTATTTGTTACTCCACTTTATTGTTTTATTTATTTTTTCACTTATTTGCATATTTTAGTCTATTAGGTGTATATTGTTCATTACAGTTTTTTTATTTTTTTTTATTTAATAAACTCAGAAGAAAAAACTCCGACAAACAACTGGATGCAACAAACTTAACATCAGCTTCTGTCGACATTTTGTCCAAACCAGGTGTCTCATTAACCTAACCTGTCGTATTCACTGTAAAGTTAGCTTTTTATGGATATTTCAGTTTGTCAGGTGTGAAATTGTAAAACAAAGTGAATGTAAAAGGCTTTTTGTAGTTTAGGCATGCAGCTTGTGCCTTTTTCACTCTTTGTAATGTTTTTGGACCGGTATTGATGCTGCAATGTGGAAAACATCATCCCTAAATCACTTCATTTAACTCCAAGTATGCTGCTTGTATCTGTCGATTCTCCATAGATCAAATTTTCGTTGTGTTTAAAGTGATACAAAATCGTCACTGGGTCTGACCTAAAGAGCTTATTGTTGTGACTTTTACAGGAAAGTTACAGCAAATTAACAGAAAAGAGTGCATGTCTGAGAGGGGCTCGACTTGTTTTACTTTTACTAATTTAAAAGTTTAATCATATTCATTGGAGCTGCACATTTTAAATGACATCTGGTACATTTATATAGTTTGATGTGATGATATTTACCAGTACTGCCCGCTAAATGAAAACACGATAAATCACAATGTGCCATTTAACAATGCAGCACAATCAACATAACTTTTCAGACAACAGTCTCATAATTTGGTTTATTTTGTTGCCTTCATATAAATCTCATCTTTCACGCACACTGTGTGTCCTTTATGTTCAGTGTGTGACTGCGCTGTGCCGTTTCACATCATATAAACTCACTGATGACGTGGCGGATGTCTTGTTACCTTTCTCTCAGCGGCAGATTGGGGTTACTGAGGAAAGACAGCTGCTGCTCCAGACTGCACACGCGAAAGGCCAGGTAGCACGACGACAGGATGAGCAGAATGATACTGACGGAGGAGGAGGAGGAGATGTTAGTCACATCACATCAGGACAGTAATGACATTAGACACTGAGATCTTCTGCTGATGTGGAGGAAGAAGAGCTGCAGTGTCTGTGGATGAACACTGGGAGGCAACATTTGTCTTTGTGACGACTTGCAACAAGGCTGTACTGTCCTGGAACAACCCAGTGACCCAGTCTGTCTTAAAGGAACACAGGAGAAGTCATGATGGAGCATCTAAAGGTGTTGAATGTGTTTAAAAACAGGCTCTGGTTTGTTTATTTATACAATTCTGATTTGAAAAAAACGTACAGATGCTGCAAAATCAGAAAAATAATGAGTGTACTTTTTCATTCAATGTCTTTTAATTAAGTTAGGAGTTAATTATCAGGCGGGAATGTGTGTTGAGTTTTCACTGTCTTGCAGAAAAATGCGTCTTTTCTCTCTTTCCTCAGCAGGAGGTCAGGAGTTGCATTAGCGATATGACAGGACCAGAGAAAGACTTGTTTCTCTCTCAAGGACACTTCTGCAGAGCTGCTTGATGTTTTCTGGGTGAAGGACAGCGACCCTGATCACACGTCATCCTGCTTTACTACAGCGCAGGTGGAGCCAACAGCGATTGTCACTCGGACAAACGATCCGACGTGCTGCACAGACCGGAACATTATGGGATGTACGACGCATAACAACACTAAATAATAGCAGCTCGTCAATCTGTCCAAGTAACTAATAGTGGTTTATGTGTGATTTCCTCAACAGGGAAAATTCTCTCCATGTGTGAAGATAATCTAACTATTACTTGTAAACAGTCTAAAAGAGTTGTGGATAGTGTCCACATTAATTGTCATTATTTTTAATCTGCGGCATTCATTCTGTATATTTGGATCAGTAAAAAGATTGTTGTTTTGCAGATATTTACTGTTATTTGAAGGAAAATTGTATATATTAGGGATTATATTTGTAACCTTTATTTAACCAGTTCTCAACTAGACTGTTAAATCATTTTTGAAGGTTACTTTTGCAAATTTTCTCTGTCTTGTAAAGTAAAATTGAAAAAAAAAAACATTGCAACAGCTGCAATGGAGCTCAACCTGAGGATGGCCGCTATGTGTAAAAAGAAAAAGAAAAAAAAGATTTAATCGCAGCTGATAAACTGTGTGTGACAGAAACATTTAACAAAACCCACAACTTACACATGAATCTCTGTGTCATGAGTTTGTTGATTCCTTGGAATAAGAGGTCTGATTACAGCAAATGTGATATTTAACCTTATTCAGGCCATTTGGTTTAGCCGACAGGTATTGTTTTTTATGTTTGAAGATTTTTTATTTTTTTTTAAATATAAAAAGAAGGACATTTGTCATGCATTTGGAACCAAAAATATGTCATCTTATCAGAAAATGTAATGTAACATAGTATAATCGTATAATGAATACCAACAAATATTTTGCACATATTCTTTCTTGGGGTCCAATGGATCCCCAAAGACCTTCTATGTATGACAACATGAAAGTCCTGAACAGGGTTAAGTGATATTTTAGACCTGCTTTAGGGGGCTAATTAAAGTTTTACATGTTTTAATGTAAAATTTGCTGCAGGTTTTGTTCAGTCAAAGTGTTCCAGCAGCTCCGGTCCCCCGTGTTTGGGTCCGACTGAATGTGCCCACTATTTATACCAGCGTGTTAATGCTCCCAGTGTGTGTGGAGCTGTGAGTCAGCTGTTGGAGGAGGTGAAGGTGGCGTTGTTGGTGTCGCCGTGTCCCTCTGTATACTCACAGCAGGGTGAAGAACTTGAGCAGCTGGTACTCCATCTGGCCCAGCTCCGCCACTGGCTCTGATAAAAGACCTCTGTCCGTCTGCAGAGCTCGCTCTGGAACACAATAACACGAAACCGTCAGCGTTGTCTGAATGTACACATCCCAGCTACATTCCATAGAGTTCTAGTAATGTTGTTAAGTTTGCTTTTAGGTCTTGGAATGGTTTTAAAACGTTTCCCGAATGTTGCATTGAGAACGTCCTCAACATCAGCATCAACAAAACATGTGAACACAAGCAGAACGCTCCACCTTCAGTAATGTGTCACATTACAGGAGCGTTTTATAAAAGACATTCTGTCATCTGAGGCCTCGAGAGCATCTGGAAAACGAAAGTCTTCGAGCATTTAAGCAGCGTTTTAGGTGAGCTGGTGTGCTTGAGATACATCTAAGCAATTGTGAGGCAGGAAAGGATTATTTTTCATTTTAAAAATCTTGTAAATGTGTAACTTTGATACACAGAATTGTTTAATCAATTACTTTTAACCTTTTAGGCCTTCTAAGGTTAAAGTATTTATCAAGTTAAATGAATGTTAGATTGAACAAGTTGCGTTATTTTGTTCACGAGGACAACAAATCGGTGCATTTTATGTGACTTTATACATAGGTAGGAATACGTTTCATTTGTAGTTCAGGCTCAACTGATATATTTTACATAAATGATTTGATTATTGGGCTGCAAGATGGAGCGGTGGTTAGCACTGTTGCCTCGCAGCAAGAAGGTCGCCGGTTCGTGTCCCAGTGTCAACACCCAGGATCTTTCTGTGTGGAGTTTGCATGTTCTCCCCGTGCAGCGTGGGTTCTCTCCGGGTTCTCCGGCTTCCTCCCACAAGGTCCAAAAACATGTTGAGGTTAATTGGTGATTCTAAATTGTCCGTAGGTGTGAGTGTGTGCTTGATTGTCTGTCTCTAAGTGTAGCCCTGTGATAGACTGGTGACCTGTCCAGGGTGTCCCCTGCCTTCACCCTGAGTCAGCTGGGATAGACTCCAGCAGCCCATGACCCTAGTGAGGATTAAGTGGTGTATAGATAATGGATGGATGGATCTGATTATTTGGATTTTGCACTGAAATGTAAAAAAAGCAAAAGAAATTGTAAAAAGAGTTATAAATATAGAATGTTTCACTGTTTTTCCTTTACTATCAGTATCACACACCACCCGTATCAGACAAAATCATGAGCTCCCTGCAGCGTTTTAATCACACGTGTGTGTTCTTGTCATGTAAAGCTATTACAAAACAGGTATTTACTCAGGTTGTGTTACTAATTCATACGTCTTTTAATTACACAACTTCCCATCCTCCCTTCTCCACGTGTGATGCTCACGCACACGACAGCTCACGCCGATCGAATACCCGACACGCAATGTAGGTTAGTGTCTTGAATCGATCCTAAGCCTGTCAGCATAGAACCGTTAAACTGTCCTCAGACAACTCTGACAGCAGACATTGTTTGTGATAATCTCCGCTTAATCTGCATCCGCCCAGAGCTTTTTAATACAAGCAGCCACATGATTTAATCTCCATTTGGGGCTTAATGTGTCGTTGCGTAACGGAAACGTTTCCGTCCAAAAGCAATTACTCATTTGCTGTCTTTCTTTCTGTCGCGCTGAGACACAAAATTCAGCTAACAACGAAAACCCACAACCATAAACACCGACCACATGCTGTAGAGTGTAACCAACATTCACGCTGTTGTCCTGCAGTATAAATGACACTCTGTGGACATCATCTGTGTCCTCAGTGACTCCATATTTCATTGAGGTCAGACTACAAACTGTTACTTATCACCTATAAAACTCTCCACGGATGAGCACCTCCTCACTTGGCAGGACTCTTTAAATCTTTTATTCCCTACAAACCCCTGAGCTACATAATGCAGCCTCTCATTATGCTAAAGCTCCCATCTATTGCTTGGCAGAGCATATTCTTACAGCACTCCTGTGTTTAACCTGCACACTTTCCTTTCCCCCTACAGCTTTGCTTCATATTCCTGGTTCCGTTGCTCACTTATTACCTCAAACCGCTCGACTCAAAATATGTCACAAGACACAATAAAGCGAGAGCGTGCGGCCTTCGACGCAGCCTTGAACTTTGTGTCCGTGTAACGAGTCTGCATTTCATCACCTTCCAGCGGCTGCTCTGATTTGAAGGGCGTGTCGGCGGCGCTCAGGCTGCCGGTGGAGTTCCCCAGGAGGTCAGGAAGGGAGGAGGACACCGACACCACGGAGGGTTTCCTTCTCCACTTTAACACTGATGGGAATTCGTCGACCACCGGGAACTCGTCTGGAGTCGGGAACTCGTCCTGCGGAACAAGAGGAGGGAGCAGACGGTGTTGGAAAGATGAAAACACAGCTGCAGCACATAAAAGAGTTTCATGTCAGCTGCCAGGACACCAGTGGTGTAAAGCTGAAACTAAAGTGGTTATTAGTCATTTATTAATGCTTCATTGAAAGTTAAAAAGCCGTTACTTGCTTTAGGTTTAATCTGTCTATCTTTATTGTTCCTTTTTTGTAACAATGCAGACAGAAATGTAAAATAAAGTTATTTATTGTACAGTTATAAATGTAATCTTATTGGTTTATTAATGGTTTGTAACTGATTCATAAAAATCAAAGCTATTACTTATAAAGCTTTTAGATATATGGCTTTACATTCATGTCATCTCTTTTATTTGTGTATTTTATTATATTTCACTATTTTTATTCCTTTATTTACATATTTATATAATTTCTTATACTATTACTATTGCTACTGTTATATACCTTAGTTTTTTCGGTTCTACCTTCTATTTTCTCTTATTCTTCTTCTATTTTTTTAATTTCATACAGCATTTTTGATGCTTTTATTATTTTATCTGTTCATTATATTGATTTATTTTGTGAATCTTTTATCATGTTTAACTGTAGTCATTTTTTATTTCTGTTTTAGGTTTTGATTTGTATTATTTTATTACATTTATTTTAATCTTTCTTTTTTTAATTTATATTTGAATTAAATTTAGTTTAATCTGAGTTTTGATTTCAAGCTAAGACCCACAGGAGCCCTGATGAGAGCTACACTGAAAAGAAATCTTTGCCAAAGAAAATGATATTTGCAATTCTTTTACATTTATTTCTTAAGATGAGTGGATTTATAATAATTCAATCCATTTAACCTCAGTCAGGGGACACCAAAGCTCTATAAAACCTTTATGATATTATGCCGGCTCCGTGAACAAACACTCTTTTTTTTCTCTCTGAATATTATCAGCGGAGGTTAGAGCGTGATCAAGGACGAGCATGTTAACAGAACTTAATTATTCTTTAATACAAAAGAGTTTCTGTCGCAGAGCTGCAGCTCACACAAGGTGACTTCTGAGAGCTGTACGATACCATCTTTCCGACTCTGAGAATAACTCACTGCAAGGCTGCAGCTGCAACAGAAAGATCTATTGATCCCGTCGGTGTCAGGAGGTAAAGTCGGCCTTCTGGTCGGTGTTTCACACGACTTGTTGAAGTTCTGCTCACTTTGATTTTTACAGCTTTTAGATTTTACAATAGAGAATCAAAGGGCTTCTCACTGACCAGCGACAAGGTCGGCTCCTCCATGAACTGCTTCAAGCTCAGACTCTTCCCATTGACCTGCAGGGTGAGAGGAACTCTTTAGCTGACGAGTTCATGCAGACTGGATGAATAGGATGCACATATGTGTGTGTGTCTGACCTGCAGGTGGGTGCAGATCCTGCGGAGGACGTCATAGACGCTGTCTCTGGACAGCAGAGACACAAATACATACTGAAGGAAGAAAACAGAGACACAGAGAAGCATAATATCAGTTCATATTATACTTATTAAACAAACAGCAGAACAAAGTGATTTGTTTCAGTTTACATGCATACAGTCAAAAAGTTTGATTGACAACATAGACAACATACAGACTGATGACAAACTGAAGGAAAAGCCAACAGAAAGTGTCTCAGTCAGGTGTTGGGCCGCACAGCTTCAGTGCACCTTAACATTGACTGAGTTGATTGAAGTTTTTGGAACTCTACTGGAGGAATAAGCACCATTTTTTCTGAGAATATTCCCGTATTTGTTGTTTTGATGACGATGATCTCGTTTAGGTGTTGAGATCCGATATGATTTACTCATCTTCATCCTGATCAAATCATCCAGTGACCCTTCATGACCTGTTTATGGACGAGGGTATTATCATCCCGCAAGAGACAAATCCCATCAGGATAGAAATATTTCATCATACACTGTCAAAAAATCTAAAAACTAACAAACAAAAAACTCTTAAAAACCATCACCCGAAAATAAACTAGTTTTACATCTAAAAACAAAAAAAGATTTTCCATGGCATTAATTGTGTTTATTGTAAATGTATAGTTTAATTAAGAATCTTTATGTGTAAAAGCAATAAAATGATCTTTAATGTAGGTATAAGAACTAATGATGTAGCTCATAATGTAATGTAGTTATGTGGCAGATTATTCAAACACTGATAGAAACACATTCATGCAACATTTCTGCTGTGAAAACGTTTGTAATCATATGAGATGTCTCTCAATTAACAAACTGACCTATTTAGAATTAAACAATCAATACTTCTCTGCTGTTACATGTCACTAATGGAAACTAATTTTACAAACATATTTCCAGCACTACATTTATAATAAAGTTCTATAACTAAAACTAGAAATGTATATTTTTCTTTAAAACATTAAAAATTATCGCCAGTGTTTTTTGTTATCTTACAATGTAAATGTACAGTCTATTTTTGAAACTTTGTTAGTATTGTTGCGTATTTTAGATACAGAAAAAATCTGCAAAATAAAGCTTCTCTGTCTGATAACCCGATCGAACAGCCTTTACGCAAAAGTACAAAACTTTACATTTGTTCAAAGTTGCAGGTTTTTAATGTTCTTTTACCTTAGACATGCAAATCCAGTCTATTTTTTATAATTGAATTATTATTTTATGTTTTTCAAAAATATATAATAGAGTCTTTACAATTCCTTTTTTTTTTCCAGTGTAGGAAAAAGGTGATCACAGAAAACTTTACAAAACTTGATAGCGATTTTCAGAGACGGCTCTCCTTCGCTGTCGGGTTAAAGGGTTCAGGTTTAATTCGTCACCTGTCTGTTTGTGCAGCATCGCAGAGCGTCAACATTACTTGACGAGTTAAACTTTCATTTGGATGAAGAACACTTCAGGGATTCAAAAGCTTTAATCTGGAGCACAAAGAGGATTTTTCTAATCACACTTTTGTTCCGGTTTATTCTTTCATGAAATTATAACCGACAGGTCAGCGACGGCTTAAACAAATATCGCTCTGACCTGGATGAATATCGCCATAAAAAAGTTCATAGGAGTTTGTTTATGAGAACTGACACACTGTGTTTGTTGCGTGCACGTTATCAGTTGCTTCTCATAAACAGTCTGATGAATGTGTGGGAAAGATACGGATGAACCTGAACTTTGTGGTTACAGACACGAGCTGCGAACTTTAAACCTGGCGACCCTCGGTCAGTTTTCAGACACATGCACTGCAGTGCTCATGTACAGACGTGTGTGTTTGCGTGTGGTTATGTAATGCATATTATACAATCAAGCACACATATAAGATATTTGCCCTTGTCGGGGACGAGACATACTGCCCATATGATAAAAGCTGCATGTTTGACCGGCTTTAACTTCCTAAAGGTTGTTGCTTTAAGCTGAGCTGCTGGCCGGTGGAGCCAACTCTCTGGCCAGTGGGTTGGATTATACGATAAAGTGTTTGACTTCTGAGAACGATTTACTGTGTTTGTGAAGAACTATCTTACTCTGCTGCTTTGACCAGCTGAGACAACATGTAAACTTCAACAGAAAAGGAGGATGAAGTCATATGACCATTTTGTGTACGAGGGTGCTTCATAAAGTTCTTGGCCTCACCCGTAAACAAGCAATATAACTCCCATTTAGTGGCATAACTGGAAACCATAAAGTCTCCTATCACTGTCCACAAAAACTCAAATGTTGGAAGCAATCAAAGAAAACAGAGAGGAAAGGTTGGAGCTGGCTGCTGTTGCTCCAGGACAATGTATTCGTCCACGTAGCTCAGGTAGCAAAGGCAGCCAAATGTGGCTTTACACTGTTGCTTCATGAACTTTACTCACCCAACCTGCACCGTCGGGCTTCTATCTGTTTCCCAAACTGAACTGTGTTGTCGCCATTTCCCAAGTAATGATGAAGTCATGCGCATTGTTGAGAATCTGGAGGCTCAACATGTGACCTTCTTCCACAAAGGGTTCGAGAAGCTTGAACGTCGACGGATCGAGTGCGATTAAGTTAAAGGAGACTAAGTTGAAAAGTAATGCAGGAACCATGTTTCTCCTGTAATGGGTTCTGGTGAGTCCAAGAACTTTTTGAACCCTTGCATACAAACTGGTGACACATTAAAGGACCACAAAGAGTCTTAGTAAGGTGTTGCTCATTGATTAAGCTTCAGTGTTCGTTGATTGTCTAAGTCTCTGGAACTCTACTGGACAGATGAACACCATTCTTCCAAAAGATATTCCCTCTTTTGGTGTTTTAATGATGGTGCTGTCTGATGACCCAGAGCTGGGTTTGGATCTAGTGGCCGTGAACCCCCCACCATATGAGTCACGTCATTTCCATCAAACCAGTCAGTGGCTCCTCTGGATGGGGACACTGTCATCCTAGAAGGGATCACCTCCATCTCAACAGGATAGAAATGTTTCATGGATAAAGCTGATCACTCAGAACAGAACTTTGTATTGATTTACGGTGTCTCTTCACTCTAAAGGGGCAAATGGACCTAAACCAGCAAAATGCCCCCTACAGCGCAAAAGATATCCTTAATGTCGGGGTTATTGGTTCAGGTTGTCTCTTAATTTATCACCTGTCTGTTTTCTCCTTTTTATTTTGTTTACTTTTAATTTATCATGTTTTATTTAGAAAAGGGTCTAGTGGCATCAGTGCTGACAGCATTTTCTTGTGCATTTATCTAGAAATGTATCCTGTATTATACGTAACCTCACATGAACAATTTCCACATTTTTGCACACAGGGACTAATTCTATTACTTTTCATTACTTTGGATTTGCTACCCTTGCTAACCTTGCCGTGCTCGTGGTTCCTGTTGTGCACCAAAACACCAACTCACATCCCTTGTACGTGAAAATGTACTTGGCAATACAGACGATTCTGAAGAAAGGAATTGTTGAGATTAACAAAAGTGTGATTACTGAAGACCACCAGCACGATTAGTCACGATGTACAGCCAGTGGTATATGTATAAATGACATGACAGTGTAGCACGAGTATCTTCTAAACACATGCTTGTTCTGCACAGTGTGACTCCCGTAATGTTGAACAGTCAGCTGCTGTGTGTTCATGTGTGTGCTTTGGCAACAGTCTGCAAGTATCTGTGTTACAGCTAGAAAGAATATTCTGTCATATACTAGTATTTTCATGTATTGAAGGTAAAAAAACCAAAACAAAACTTGATTATATGCTAAAGATCTGTCATTGGAGCAGCCGGAAATGACTTTAAATGTCGTGAGATTACAATAAAATGTGCCTCTACAGAAACATGTCTGTTATAAAACATTAAACTTGAAAACTTTAAAGCGCAAACGCTCGAAAAATCGTTCTTTTAATTTAAAAACCGCTCCACTCGCTAATACTTCTAATACGTGTATGTGACACGTTTAATGCATCAGTTATTGTTCAATCTCATTCCGCTGCACATTTGAGTTAATAACTCCGAGTTTCAGCTGCAAATCGCTAAAAACGTCGACGTGCTCGTGTTTTGAAAGACAGAGCCTCGTGGGCGTCGATGGTGGGAGGTTTTTTGATGAATCACAGCTTCAAATTGCTTATTTGTGTGCTCAATATTGTTGTATTATTCCCTCAATTTAGCAAATTAGGCATTCAAATGACTCAGTTTCCCCCGTCTCTTTTCTCTCTTGCAGAAAGCACGCTGCATGCAAATGATTAATTCATTAAAACATTTCTCACCCTCTGGGCAACATGCGTTTGCAGTGGTCTGTTTTTGTGAGGCGCTAATTGGCAGTCGAAGATAAATTACACATGTGCTACTGTTGCTTATTGGCTATCAGTATTCTGGGGGTTGGGAGGACAAAAGGGCAAAAGCTGAAAGGTACAAATTGTCTTTGAAAGTGCCGCCTGATGAGAGGCTGGTGTGACAGGAAGTGAAGAGGCCCTTCTGAACATTGCAGTAACGGTTGACAAAAAAAAAAAAAAAACCCTTCACCTTCTTTGGCCACCAGCGCTGCGTCTATCTATAGCATGGTGTTGTGTTCTTTTTCCATCACAGCTCTTGTGGAAAACACAGCCATGTCGCGCTAATCAGCACAAGTATTTCAATCTACAGCCGCTGTGACGGAAGTGTTTACCTTCTGGCCGGTGTCGGTGGTGATAGCCAAGCCGTTGGGCACCAGGCCGGCTGTTTTGTGCTTCTTCACCAGCCTCACGGAAACTACAGGGATAGCCACCTAGAGGGGATGGAAGAAAGGCAAGAAGGTGACATTTATAAAGAGATATGAGGAGATGAAGTCTTAAAAAAAAAAAAAAAAAAAGGTGACGAGATAGTGAGAGCTAGGATAAAACCCCATTATGATTAAATAAATGGCAGCAAGGGAAGGCAGACATTAAAACACGCTCAAGAAAGAGGCAGTAGTGGACATGAATCGTGTCTTATTTCAGTCAGAATGCGAGGAATGTGGTCTCAATAAGTAGCTTATTGTCACCGAGATGTCAGGAGAGGTTCGGTTTCAGGGAAATGAAGGAAAAGGTACAATGCACGGCATCAAAGAGAAAAGATCACAATGCTGGTTGAAGGTTAAAGGTTCCGTAAGTCGACCCGTTCTCCACTTCGCAGCACCGGCGTACAGAACGAGACGTTTTTCTACGTGCGAGAAACTTGAAGTCGGCCCGTAATCCTGACTGACTCCCAGTCAAATAAGTTGTCAAGTTGTCCAATCGGCTTGTCAAGACTGCGACGGGGAGTCAGTCGGTTCAAGTTTCTCAGTCACTTTGAGTTTATTAAGCTGTCTGTCAGTCACTCCTACCTTGATGTCCTTTCCGAAGAGGTTGGCATAGAAACACAACCAGTTTCTGGAAATGTAGAGTCGGCCTTGTAGAAGAATATCTCTGAGGAGAGCGCAGGAGTACACTGAGAACAGAACAGACAAAAACACTGTCAGCCGCTGTACACTGGATTAAGAAAAGTACACAATACCAAATCCTTCTCGTGCCTCGTCGGTCTTTTTCTATAAATATTCACCTCTTAAGTTTCACATTTTAGGGTTTATTTTGATGCGTTGCAGATAGCTTCAAAGTTTACCATATATCAGGCAGAAATGTGCAAACAGAGGAGTTGATGCTGTGCAGGAGAAGCTCGGCGTCCTGAAATCTGAGCGTTTCTGAGCTTAACCAGGTGGCAGAGCTGAAGCAAGATCGATCAAAAGGTGGACGTGGTGCCAAGAGAGCCATTTACAACAAATAATAAGCAGCAGAAATGATTTAGAAATCCATGTTCCTTAACCGTTAAAGCCCTTCTCCAGATGTAGATTTAACCCCTAAAAATTAACCTCCGCATATCAAAGCGACATATTCAGACGTTGTTTCCATGAAGATGATCCCTTCCTGTTTTAAATGGCTTAAACGTAACTAAACTGTTGTTTCCTCCAGATTTTTGTTGTCTCCGCCTCTCTCTTCACTCACGCCTCCTGGCTCGCTGCAGCTCGAGCACACCAGCTCACCTTAAACACTGTAAAACGACTCTACCCACTACGCAGTCACAAGTTATGATATTGGAATAATTCATCCATACATGTTCAAACTGGAAACTGACTCTAAAGAAGAATAATAATACAGAAGCTCCGCCCAAAAAACTGAAGTTGTGACATCTGAAACCTTCAACGTCTGAATCAGTGTGTTTGAAACTGTCCCTGGTACGCTGCAGTTTCAGGGTGGAAATGCCTAGCCCTGTCATTGAAAGCTTATTTTGCTCAAGATACATGTTATAAAATGTGAAAAAAACCCATATGGACATGCTAACAATGAAAACACTTGATGTTAACCAGAGGAGGTTGTTAAATCAGGTATTTTGGTTCACAAATGTTGTAAATGCTGTGTGCTTGTAGCTGCCTTGCAAATGTTAGCCACCTGAGTTGTGTCTGAAATCACCCCTTTTTACTTTGTAGAGCTCTAAATTTAGAGTCTTCAATTCTGAATAGGTAAATTATTCTGCTGTAAAGTGCCTTCAATGGGGGAAAAACAAAACAAAACACAGTGTCCACAGAATGTACGTTACTTCCCAATAACAATCCCTGAATGTACCAGTGACAAAATGATCGTCATGTAACATTGTGTTGGTGACTGGTAAATGTCTGGAATATTCATTTCAAATCGGAGGAGTTATGGATGAGGAAGTGATTTCAGACACTACTTTCAGAATTAAAGCGCTTGAACCTGCACTGAACACTAGAGAGTTGTTTGCAGTCGCTGAAGCTAAGCTAGCTGCTGCTACTGGAAGGTCAGTAAAGCCCTTTAAACTGTACAACTGTATCGTTGTTTAAAATCCTTCTTGTTATTGATTTAAAACCTAAAAACTCATCTCTGTGAAGTTTATTTCCCATTAAAATAAACCCTTCCCGCTTTAAAATGGCTAAAATGCAACTCTCCACTGTTGCTTCATCTTGAATACATACATTTATTAATTCTCCACCTCTATCTCCACCCTACCCCTGCAGCTGAAGCACACCAGCTCACCTACAACCCTGTAAAACTACAATCTGAAAAAGAAAAATTCAAAAAAAAAGTATAATTTTACACAAATATTAGTTCCGTAAGTTTGTTACTGAAACAAACTTAAGGAAAATGTCTTAAATAGTAAAGATGCAAAGTGTGGAGGATTGTGTTGGAGTACCTCATGGAGCTGGGGGGAGAAATTAAAGTTTACAGTAATAATGAGGTAGTAATTGCCCAACACTGCTACTAATGTCTCATTACAGATTCATTCATGTGACAAAAAAAAGTAATAATTTAGCTGTTACATTGCTACAAATGTGTTAATCGGACCATACTAACATCAGTTGTTCTACTAAACAAGCAGTCTGTAAATTAAAGATATAGTAACACTATAATGACATAAAACAGAAAATTCCCACATGAATTTGTGATTGATTTTGGTTGATTAATTGCCACCATGTTTGATTAATCAGCCGAATTTCTGTTGCTTGACAAACTGACACATTGATTGATGGATTCACCTCCAGATGACATTAGTAGCAAAAATCTCATACCGGTCATTCTACCTCAGTTCACCACATTAAAAAGAGTTCATGCCTGACTACCTTTCATTTAAAAAATAAAAAATAAAACAGTTTAACATTGATTGAGTTGCTCATGTGTATAATCTGGGGTCATAGGTGACATTAGTTTGTTAAGAAGGTGAAGTCATGTGAATTTCTGTTGTTTTCTTGGCATCAATCTGTGGATCAATGTTTGAAAAGCCATAACTTGAGAAATAATGAAATCAAAGCTCTGAAATTTTGCAGGTTAATTATCATGTACACATAGTCTCCAATGATACAACCCTGCTTTGATCGAATGATACAATCCAATTATTTCATGGTGCAAATTTGGTTAAAAAAATCTCCAGCTTTTTTTCTACTCCAACCATAAAACCTTAATTTTTCACCCAAAGAGCTAGTTTTTTCCCCTGTGATTGGCACCAATATGAGCTTTAAAAAAATGTAGAGTCAGAAGCAGACTTCATCAGAAAAAAACGTTCAGGCATGAGGCATTCTGCGAATTGAGGCGGGATGACCCACATCTAATAAAACACTAATATCTGCATCATGAAACAGAGCACAAGCACAGAGTGAAACAGCATTGACAGTACCTTTCATGAGGATCTCATCCTTGGGCACGCACTGGAACAGTTTGTGGTACTGCGAGTTGTACTTGCTGACAGTCTGTGCAGAGGGACAGGGCAGAGTCATGAGCAGCTCCTTGGCGGACCGGCCTGCCTGCACAGCGCCGGCACCACCTCCACCACCGGCCGCTCCGCCGCCGCCACCACCACCGCCGCCGCCGCCACCGCCACCGCCGGCCACTCCGGCTCCGCTCGGCGCCGACACCACCACCCTCTCCCTCAGAGGACGCGAGCTCTGCACCAGGCTCAGCACGTTGGCACCGTAAACACAAACACACTCGCGCACATCGAAGGCCTGGAGCAAGCCGCTGCAAGACACACACTGTTCCCCTGCAGCCGGTCAGTGACGGGCTCGACTGCCTCCGTGCAACTACCTCTAGTCTACGTGCAACACACACACACACCTGGATCTAATGTGCACACACACAAACCTACACACGCAAACACACTACAGGCTTACAGCAGCAACGCCTCAGTTTACAGCCACTGAGCTCTTTCCCAACTACAAGGTTCTCTTTCTCTGTCTCAAATACACCTCCAGTGACTCTACACTTTGCAGCACCCAGCTGACACCCTCCCTCTCCTCCTCCTCCTCCTGTGCACACATACACTCACTCTGCCCTTCATCATCCTGAGCTGAGAAAACACTCACAGGTACTCCTCACTGCTCTCACTTTATCTTTCTTTGCCTTCCCTCTGTCACTTTCTCCTCCTGCCTGTCTCTCTGTGACACCTAAAATTCCTGCCTTTTTCAAAAATCACACATTTTCCTCCCTGAAAACCTTCATCCTCCACCTCTCGTCTCCCCTCCTGCAGCTCTAAATATCTCTGCCGCCAGATAATCTCAGCCCGCTCCTCTTGTCCTGCTCTCTATCTCGTCTTTCCCTCAGCTCGTATCTGCTCGGTTTGTTGTTGTCTCCCCGCTCCTGTTTTTGTCTTTCTATTAATAGCTCGTGCTGGAGTCGGCTCCTGTCCTCGGGACTGTGGCGCGAACAGTAGCTTACAGTAACACACAAGGGCTCCGCCGCCGCCGCTGGGCAGCAGCTCATGTTAGCCAGTTAATAATCTGCACATTGAACTCATAGACGAAGTGATGTGAGGGGATAGTCTGTGGCGTGGTTGCAGTATTTCTACTACAGTAGGATACATCAAAACTAGTCTGAAGTCTAGTCATCCAATGGTGCAAAATGATGGAATTCAGCAGTTTGATCGCACTAAGCAGCAACTTTTTTTCACTATAGCATGAAAAGATTGCAGCTCTATGAGAAAAGCAAGGAGGAAAAAGCATTGTGCTCAGATAGAAATGTAAAAACTGATGGCATCAATGTCCAACATGTACATAAAGGGAGGCTGCATGGCCAAATCAGTTCCTTTTATTCAGTTTCCAGTGTCAGAATTTAGCACCGCAGACAGGGAAGGTGTTGTTTTTATAGGGGATGCCACTTCTGTTGAGCACAGGCATGAAGAGAATACAACTGGTTGGACTTGCAAGAATCACAGATGCAGTTAGACTCACCGAGCCCCTGTAACATTTCTTCACATCTTCATAGGACAGGTCTTCAATCAGCTGAAACCTGAAATTAAAAAAGGAAAACTTCATTTAAGTGGCATTTCCTCATTTTTACCTCTCAAAAATTAGCTTAAATCACACAGAACATCTACAAATGTGTAGAAAACTCAAAGGAATCTATTTCAAAATATTCATTCGAAGGCAGCTTAACAAAGCCAAAAACCGTCTTTGGCAGCACAACAAACGGCGGTGAGCTTGTGTGCACACGTACAGCGTGCATGCATACATTTCATAACAACCCCAGCTGAGTCAAAGCTTCCACATGAACGCTTCATCATCGGCGTGTCCAAAACTGCAGAGATGAACGATGTCACAACACAACATAATCAAAGATAAATATTGAGCTGCTGGAACGTGCCAGAATATTATCCTCTTTTAATGAGCACGCACACTCAGAAACACACAAAGACATGAGTGGCATCGAGCTCCCCTCAGGAGGAATATTCAGAGTGGAGCAGCAGATGTCACAGCATGATACTCATATCTACTGCTGAAGCACCCAGCAGATAAAACACAGTATAATCAGACCTTTAAGGAAAATGTCACTGGAATGAGCTGCTGTTCCAGTTAAAGCAGCAGACGTCAACAATAAAGACTGAGAGGCGACACATTCCTTTCTTGGAGACTTTTTCTTTCTTCCAGCATCTTTCTGAGAGCGCCAGGTGATTGACAGCGAGATGCTGATGTGAAAACGCCGCTGCGGAGGGAGATACCGATGAAACAGAAGCTCTGACGGAAACCAAATGGCAGCTTCCTGTGCGCTGTGAGGAATTATCTCAACTCTGCGGACGCCTTTTCTCACACCGTGTGCATTAATGGGACGATCAAATGCAGAAAGTGAGCGTCAAGGCGTTAGGCGTCGCCATCAAAGTCTTTGCTCTTGTAATGTGAAAAGTGAAAACGTTGCTGCGTAAGAACAGCGAAAAACAGTCAGACGTGTCTTTTTTTATTATATTTATAATCACAGCTGGAGTCACGATTTTTAAAGTACTTAGGAATGTACATTTTATAATACTTAAAACATCCACTCCACCATGTTTGATATAAAAAAGCTGCACTTTGTGTTTCACTACATTTAGCCAATCAGGTAAAGTTACTGGATGGTTATTAATTATATGCATTGTTATACATTTAACAGTATTTAACATCATTTAATGAACATTGATAACATCAAAAAAGCTGCTTACATGTAAACAGCAGTGCACCTTTAACAACTCAGTAACATATACAGCATGTGATTAACATACCACTCAAGTTTTGGTTTAGTTGTTTAGTTTTATTTCAAAAAGATTTCAAACTAGGGGTGGACTGATGTGTTATTTTCAGACAGAAACTGATATATATGGGCAGTAAAAGTGAAAATCGTGGTCTGAATAACACTTAACTCAATGGAAAACTTAATTGGTTTGCTTTTATTTATGTTTTCCGTGTGTTTAATTAAAAGATAACTTTTACTCAACTCAAGAAAACTCCTAAATAACACTTTATAAATGAATTTATTTTGTCTGGAATTATTTTAAAAAATGAAATAATTGGAAAAATGCTGAATATCAGACCTGTGATATTGCAATGGATTTAAATATATATATCACAGCTACTACATTATAATACCAAGAACTAAACCGCTCCACTACTGAAATACAAGAGCAATAACTCCTCTTTTTATTATTCATGTCGACTAGCTCTATAGATCAACAGGCCACTCAGACGTGTAGCATTTGCTTCTGCTGCAGTATCTTAAGAAGATCTCGTGTGTGTGGCATTCAAGGGCATCTTTAAGACAACTTTTGCGAGCTTGTCTTTTTAAAAAGCCATCTGGACACATTAGAGCTGGAGTCAGTGGTTTTAAGGTGTTGAATGATAAGCAACTGATTTCTTCTCCAGATATTGCAACATGGCTGCTGATTTAAACAGAAATGGGATTTTTTTTCCCCCAACAACACAAGTATAGAAGTGATTATGTAGATTTAGCTACGATCTGTGGCCACAAGCATGTTCCATTAACATCCGCAGATCATGATTTGTAGGCTCGGGGCATCTTTGTAGCACCACAATTATTCATTTCTAATTATATGTTTTGACACATTTTACCTGCATCAAAAAAACTGCAGCTCCTCAGATAAAACCCATAATATCTGGATTTACTGCTGAGCCCTGGTGGCTGTCAGCCAGCTCATAGAAGTAACAGTCAATTAGTGCAAACTTAAAAATCCTTACTAGCCTTATTAACTGTTAGTATATAGACACTGTATTTCCTAGAGCAAATACAGTGTGTTTACATATTTACATACAGTCATGAACCATACATGTCATGGCAGTCTTGAGTTTCCAATAAACTCTTCATTTACTGGGAGGGAATCACTGAAACTAGTGATGCACGATATTCAAATTTCAGGCCGATATCAATATCCGATATTAGGTTTCTGATATCGCCGATAACCGATATTATCAATGTCGATATTCAATTTTTGTTCACACTGAAAAATGAGTATAAGTAAGCACTGTGATAACATGAAAACTATTCAAAAGAAGCCCATACCAAATTAGACCACATAGTCTTCTTTATTACGTAACAAAAGTAAAACATATTTTAACATATTTAACATTCAAGTCCACGACCATTTAAGTAAAAACATCTGTGAAATAGCAGCAATATCAAATGTAGAGACGAAGGCACTAATGTTAGACCATCATCGGTTTTTCACATCAACTAAATTTGTTCATCTGACCGTTACTGATATATCGGAAAAAACAATGATATCCGCCGATACCAATGCGGTCGCCGATATATCATGCATCCCTAACTGAAACCCATAATAATACTGTATTCTGGTTCTTTCATAGATTTATTATAGGTCTTCTGGAAATATGACCAAATCTGCTGAGTCTAAAATATAAACACAGCAAAGCTATCATTTGGTTATTCGGCCATTTTTTACCTCGACTGTGCTCCTTTGATAGCCGTCCACAAGCTTCTGGTTGTATCTCTGAACACTCCTCTCCACAGAATTGGTGGAGCTAACCTACATTTGTTCATGAATATATGTTGTATATTAATGTTTCATGAAAATCTAATTTTCAGAATGGCCCGCGCTATGACTCTGCATCAGCACCGCATTTGTATTCTCCTCGAACGGCGTCCTTTCCTGTGTACACAAGGTGCCATTATGTTAAAACCTCCCTCTCTGCTGCCCTTGTAGCAGCAGGACAGTCAGAGGCTCGGCTCTGATGAGAGATGCTCCTCTGGGTAAGAAGATAGCGTGACCTCTGTCCCTAAACAACTCTCCCCGACTCTGTTGTTTCTTTCCGTGCAGCTCTTTGTCACGGCCGAGATGAGAACGGCAAACTCTGACCGCCGGGGTGTCTGTCGCGATGACGCCAAAGATAATTATGTCTGGGGAAATGCTGATTTCTGTGTCTGAGTGCACTGCAGAATGGTCCATTTAAATTTGATGTAAGAGTGAGAAATCACCACTATGAGAGATGATTTGATTTGGAATGGAAATGGACGAAGCGGTTTGGTACACAATGTAAGAAATGTGAGACGAAATAGGACAAATAATGACTCTAATATGAACCAATAGCTGCTAAAATGAGTAATAAAAAGTTCTCTTGCTCTGTAGCTCACAAATAACATGCCCTGAGGTGTTTTATCTTTTTGCATTAACTGATGAACTTCATTTAATAACATTTTACTCACATGATTCCAGTGAAAAATGGTTCGTAATAACATCAAATTACAGCTGAGCCAAAACGTGACAACAGCTCCGTCTCCAAAACAACGGACCAAACCTCATCTGCTGACGAAACGTACGTGGTCGACAGATACACAAATAGATGCTAAGTAGACGCTAAGCTGGGATTGTTCCGTCAACAATATTACTGAATTTCCATAATAGTAAAAGTAGTAATCTCTTCCGGGGTTGTTGCAGCGGATTGTAAAGTGCTGTACATGTGTTTCTTTTATGCTTTTATAAATGTGCACAGTTCAATCATGGTGTGTTAAAGCGCTTCTCCTTTCCCTGCTTCTCCAGAATCACCTAACGAGCAAGAGGCCAAGATCCAGAGCGCCGCCGAGAAAAAGATCCAAACAGGGTCACAGTGTCAGAGAGCAGAGGAGGCTGACAGATGCTGTGGCTGCCTGCTGTGTGTTTGTGTGTGTGTGTGTGTGAACGTGTGTGTTTGTGGATGTTGTTTTGCAGCAGAACACTGCAGCTGTGTGAGCTGTGCCGGCTCCCCTGCTGGAGATGCTGGACGCCTCACAGACACTTAAAGCAGTGACTCATCAGTCAACCTTCACCTTACAAAGCGTGTTTGAGCTGAAGCTGAAATAAAGTTTCGCTGTTTCCAGTGAATCTCGTTTGTCTTTCTGCTTTGGTGAAGAAATGTGGAATCTAACAACTTTAAATTACACTTTGTTCCTTTACACTGGTGTTCTGATCTCAGTAAAGGTGCAAAAAGTAGGTTTACTACTCATTTAGCTTTATGGGTCTGATGTTATGACAACTACTGTCTTCAAAACTTTCTGCTGCAAGTCAGTCGCTGTGTTCTAATTTTCGAGTTAAGTCAAGAAAAGAAGAGTAAGTCTAATGGCAAAATTACTTTTTACATTTGGGTAAAGCATAAAAAGTTTAAGTTGACTTCCTTTAGAAATTAGCTGCAGCCAAACAAACTAGAGAAATTAAATGATGTAGGTGCATCTAACTTAAACCACCTTTTATTCTGGGGCACATCATTCACATCATTCTTGAGCAGTTTGGTACCTTTCGATTTTAAGTTTGAGTTTAGCATCACATTATAAGGTTAATTTACTTACAAAATGTTCATACGGTGTAAATTATTGTTAGAAAAAAAATGAAAAAATGTGTGTGTGTATTTTTAGTTAAACAAATAAATATTTCATTATTTTTTATTTTAAATATACATTTCATACATTTTTTTTAACTGAATTTTCCCATTTTATTTTTATTTTTCCTGTAACTTTGAAACACAAAAAACATCAATATAATTACAAAAACAGACTGCAAATTTACATGTCTAATAAAATACCATTAAAAACATGATACTGTAAAATTCCTATTTTTTGTTACAGAATTAATTTTAAAGGCAAAATTTTGTGACTTAAAAACTATAAAATTCTAAACTTTTTAATGATTAAAATTACTATAAATTGACATCTGTTTATTTAATAGATGAAACTGTTAAATTCATGTTTAATGCCGTAAATATATTTATAAAATTACAAAAATTCCTGTAATTTTTTTTATTTGTTTGTTGGTTGAATGAGAGGTATCTATATGTAAATATAATATTTAACTTATTTTAAACATTTAAATATCATTAATTAAACTTGAAAAAGCAAAACAACCAAACAGGATCTCATGAAAAATGAAGGGCAGAAAATGCTTTTAAATTGTGGGAAATTACAGTATTTTTATGAGATTTTCTATTATTTTCCAGTATGTTTTGGCACCCCGGCTGCCAGAATATTATTGTTTTATGTAGCTTTTTTTTTGCTCCTCTACATGCTGAAGTTCACGTCTACTGTATGATGTATACCTCCAAAGCTCATACAACATAATTTTAATGCAGATTACATGAATTCAGGCAGTAGGACAACTAAAGAAACTAATCCAAACTGAATTACAGCAGTAACCAGGCCATCAGACGAGTTCTAAACTACCCTCTGTTTGACCTTTCCAACATTTAATTATTTTATGTAGCTTGTCCTAGATGTGCAAATTCGCCATTTCCCTCATTAAAATCCGCCTCCTGGAAAATACATCCCATCATCTTGTGACCATGTTATGAACAACGGTGCATGTGTGCTTCTCTTCCTGCCTGCTGGTTTCCGCCTATAAATAGGCTGCACAGCTCTCAGGTGGAGAGAAGAGAGTGATTATTAAAAACACAGGCGTCTCTGTGGGGACCGGGCGGCTCTCTGGTCCTCGCTCTCCCTCTCCATCTGTCTCTGCCTTTTACCCGAGATCCAGGTCTTAATCAATACCGCTGGTACATCTAAGCGAGTAAGAAGAACAGCGCTACAGGCAATTCCCACACTGCCGTTAGCAGATCTGTGAATCTGGCTGAGGTAGAGCCTTTTTTTTTCTTTTTTCACCGGATAAACAAGGTCATGTTGGAATGATACGGATATGGATAGCTTCACCAAAATGTCCCCTTGTGTTTATGTTGGATATTATTCAGAGGGTTTCACATTTACAGGTCCAGGAGGAAAAGGTCCAATTTTATATGTGAAGTAAAAACAAGCTAAAGCAGAAAATTATGTTGGTTTCCAGGTGGATCATAATGAATATATGTATTGAAACTGTCAGAGTCCAACATATAATAACCCAACAACTGTCTGAGATCACCATTTCAGAAGCTGTTGTGCAGAAATTAAACCAGCCCCGTGTTTCAGCTTACACCCCGGCGAGCAAAGCAAAATGCTGCCTTCCTGAAAGTGTGTTTGTGTGTGTGTGTGTGTGTGTACGCATGCGCTTTTTTGTCCGGGTATCACAGTGCCCTTGGCTGTGAGGCAGAATAGTGAAACTAATTACAAGCTCAAAGAATCCTAAATTGAATCCTAAATTAGAAAGCGAACACCTCCCATCGGTGGCCGGCGCGGCAGTGGACTCGCAGTCAATAATTTAGCTGCAGGAGAAGAAACTGGGACTGAGAGCGCCGAGAGAAGTTGATAGAGTCTGTGTGAGGCTGAGGGCCGTGAAAAAGAGTTTAAAATCAAAGTATCGGGTTCAGATTAGATCAGAGTTCTCATTTGGAACGAGGCTTAAAACAGTTCGTGCAAGTGTGTGGTAGTTAACTTGTCAGCTGATGTTTTAAACTCTAGGCTACGACTACTACGTCAGCCCAGCTAATTTTTAACTGACAAAAGGCAAGCGTCACATGTTGAGGGTTTTTTTTGTCACATACTGGGATATTGCGCACCTGGAACTCAGCAATAGCATCTATATGTCACATAATTTTCCTTATTGGCAATACCTGCAGAGTGAAGTACAGCCCAAACTTTGCCATTGAGGATATTATGGAAATCCCAGCGCTTATAACAAACTACATAACACAAGAGCAGCTTGGACCATTTGGATGAACTTTTTAAAACATTTTTACAGCTTTTATTGGAGCTGTTAACATAAGAGGATGTTAACTTTTCAGGAGATGGAACAACAGTTTGTTTCAATTTTAAATATTTCACATCCCGAGAACAAGCAGGTCGCTTTTAGAAAGAAACAGCAAGTTTAAGCCTATCATTAATAGAATTAATCAGATCAACAACATCAAAATCAGCAGTGTTTCCTGGTTATTCTGTGTGAATAATCAGCTGAAATACACAATCTCTGTAGTATCCCTGCTGTGGAGAATGGTTGGCTGCACTTTATTATCATTCTGGTATAACTGAGGAAAAAAACTAAATGTTCAGGCTTGTGTGTATGTCTTGTACCAATAACAGTCATCGTGGGTGGTGCTAAGCCCAGGATGCAGTGATGGTGCCCCTGCAAATAATGCTGGGGGAATTGTTTTGGTGGAACATTTGCACCATGGGGTGGGAGCACTGTCAATAAAATGGCTAGTTCACCCTAAAGACCAAGCGACCAAGTGCCTTTCATAATCAAAACTTGCCATTTTCAGTGTGTAGGCTGCTGTCTGGATGCTGTTGTTTAGCACAGCAAAGGGTGTTTTGAAGACAGTAACTTGAGCCATGTGAAATGTGCAGCAGAGATGGCAGACTCATACCGAGTCAGACTACACGCCATAAAACCAGATAGTTTTTATGTGTATTAACTACATTCACTGTGATTTCTAACATGACAACTGAAGCAAATGAAATGTCTAATAGTTGCTCAAGAAGAGAAACCTGCTGAAAAGTATTAGCTAATTCTTAGATGCTAGCTTTTAGCATCATTTTGCTCATAGTTTCTATTTTACAGCATATTTAACGCTTAAGTCTCCCTCTCAATAACATTCACCATTTCTAATAAGGTTGCTCCATACACTCACTGCCCAGCACCAGTATACAGTGGAGCAGTTAGCAATTAAAAGGCTAGATGCTAAATATGAGTTGGTGTAGACCAAAATGGAGCTAAATAGAGAGTGAATACTCACTTTTCAGTGAGCAAGAAACATGTTTAGCGATATGAAAATGATTGTTGGTGTTCTTAAGTGTGTCTTATAGCATAAAGATAAATGAACCCTCTATGATATCACCCACTGGTTTCCTGAACAGTGACTTAAAGTTCAGTGTGGTGACCGTCGCCATATTGGTAGTGCCGGCAAATTTAAATGCTGGCAAAGAGGTAAAGATTTAGTGGAACTGAGATGGGCAGAATCAAGTCTTGTTGCTAAAACACAGCACCGACTTAAAGCAGCTAAGCCCCCAATGATGAATAACTTTAATCCTTAATACAGTTTAAATGGGTGAGTTATATAAAAATACACCCTCCCTACAGTTGTCATGAATGGGAAAATTAGCTATACAGACTAAAATCATTTTTAATACGAGGCTGTAAGCATGTTTCTACCTGCTGTAAAGTTGGTCATTTTAAAATTTGGGGATTGACTCACTTTTGGAGGCTGCGTCGAGTGGCCATTTGAGGAACTGCATTTTTTGGTGCTTAATTTTTCAGCCCTGGAAGTTGTCACTTGGCAGAAAATCAAGTGTTTGGGAACTCATGTGACAACTTTATAGTGTTATTATTATCTTCTTATGGTGTTTTTCTTTTATGATACTGTAATATTTACTCTGAAATATGACTTGTGGCTAGAGGGGAGTGTTGAGGTGAGTTGGGCAGTGAACAGGGATAAAAAAAAAATACACTCATATTGCTTACCGACTATTCAAGACTGACATGTGTATAAAGTGTTCAAGTCCCTCTCATTCACTGAGTCGACTAACACACCATGCTTCAGCGCTAAATCCCATCCCCGAACAGATTCCCCGGGATTACACTGCTCCTGCTGCGAATCCTTCTTACGTAACGCACCAACACACATGCATTCTGTCTGCAGACGCATGCGGATTAAAACACTTTATTACTAGTATAACTGCAGCACATTTTCTTCATTGAGGCCTCAGTGGGGACGAGAAAAAAAAAAAAAAAACCTTTGTAAATCTCTGTTTGCAGTCCCTATTACGTGCATGTGTGTGTGTGTGCATTTGACCATTGTTTGACATCAAATACAACTGAAATAAAAGCACAAAATCAGTGCTGTGAAAATAAATCTCCCAGGGCTGTAACCCATGACCATGCACAGGATACAGATGGTGTGTGAAGGTGGGGGGTGGGTGGATGGGGAGGTAGAAAAAAAACTGGAAAGACAGCAAGTGTTGCGGAGCAGTGTGTGTTTTTGTGTGAGAAATTTGCCTGAAGTGGCCGTGTGTGTCGTCGTCTTTGGAGGGCTCCAGGTCCTGTGTCGAGATCAGGCCTGTTTCTTCACTCTGCTCCTGCTGCTCAGTCATGCTCCTGGCCCTGGATACACAAACACACAGCTCTATGTTAACAGCAGGCACCTCTCCGCTCCAGCTCCGTGTTCGCTTGTAAAAAAAAAAAGTAAAACCGATGTTTGTTTTCGTCCAGGTTTGGCTTCAAAGAGTGTTCTTCCCAAACGGTTTACGGGGCAAACAAGTTGGACTCTGTCTTCAGAATCAACATGGCGGTGACGCAACATTCAAAGTCTGATTCAGCTCGTTTGCACTACATTACAAAAAAAAAAGCCCACTTAGCAAAACAAAGCTGCGTTCTCGTGTAAACGGGGTCAGTGTGTTCTCGCAGATGTCTACAAAGAAGCGCAGCACCTCAGAGGTTGTGCAGATGGCTGACCTGATGTGCTGCTGTGAGCTGAGTAGAATAGTTTTAAAAAATACACGTCGCACTTTTAAGCACTGAACGTCTCACCGAATCAACTGTTACCGGATCCTAGAACAAGAAAAAAGGAAACCGCAGGTATGACCATAAGTTTTGTGAGGCGACATATTCAAACGCATCTTCCTGTGGGAGGCGATGGACAACAAGTGGAGCACAACACCAGACGAGCACTGATATGTAAATGCTGAGGCTGAGTGAAGGAAGGACTCAGCTGAAATGCAAAGAGAAGCAAATCTCAGCTTCTTGTTTACTGTGATGGATTATGCGGCTCAGGTCACTTTAAGGGCTTGTTGAAGTTGTTTTGCATGCAATTCAAAATGGATGGCAGCAAATGGCTTTTTGTGGGAGGGAAAATAAACCCTGCAATTTCCATCTACAATGAGGCTGCGAAAGTAACAGAAAAACGCATGAGTGATCTGGATCACTCAAACAGACTAGATAAACTTTATGTCTGGCATATTCCCCACAGTGCCGAGAGTCTGAATGAACAAGTAGCCAGCGATAGAAAACACGTTTTAAATGAGTTCTAGTCAATGCTGCATGTTAGTTACCCATAAGATGGACAGAGCAACCATGACCTCACTAATGGGTTTATAAACTACTGTCATGAAGCATTTTGGTCGCCATTATCTTGGTCTTTCAAACCCGACATAAGCAGTAATGTGTGAATATACAATGCACCTCCATACAGTAGCAAACTGCCAATAACAAGCTGGTTACACCCTCAAACTAACCTTGCTTCACAGTATGTTTTACTTTAAATGGCATCATAGTTTACCGAATGAACACCATGCTGTGCTGAAGGAGAGTTCAAACTAGCAAATGAGGTCATAAACTCATTAGGAAAATGCTTATTGAGGTAATAAATCAACCGAGAAATACAGTCATTTTCTCAAAGACGTCCACACAATCTGAATCGCCTCCTGCTGGCTGTTATAAAGAACACCCGTCTTATATATACAGTCTATGTACTTAAAACTACTGATTATATAAAAGGGAGATTGATAAAATATATATTTTTAATAGCCAAAGAGACCATGTTTATGCTGCTGCTGTTATTCATTGCGATTATCAGCCTCAACTGTTCATCCATTTCTGTTACTCCTGTTTAACCACAGCGTTTTAGTTAATGTTAATACGTTTAGCTAAATATTACTTTCTTTTTTAACTCTTTATTATTACTCTTAGCTAAAAAAGTTTATTCTTCATCTATTACTTTTAGCTAACAATTACTTCTAGGTATTAATATTGTCTGTTTGTCTTTTACATTTAGCTAACAATTACTTTAAGCTAACACTTTTAGCTGTTTAGACATTATTTTAGCTAGCCATTTTTACTGTTTACCAATCATTTCCTTGCTAAGAAATAGTCACATTTTTAGCTGTTTATCTGTTATCTATTATTTTTAGCGAAAGAATGCTTTTTGTTGATGATTTCCATTGGTTTATCCATTACTTTTAGCTAGCACTTATTTCTAGCTTACAATTTTAACTGTTTATTTATTACTATTTCTAATGCTTCTCCATTATTTGTAGGCTTCCTACTCTTTCAGCACATTTTGTGTCTCCAACATTAGCATCACATCAGTTTGTCATCCTGTTTTTACCATTTGAACATATCTTGAAATCAAATCCTAATTCATTTTTAAAAGAAAACAAGTATTTCACAACCTTTCAGGTACCCTCTGACAACTGCAGCAGCACTGATTTTAAAGCTTGTTTGCTCCTTTAAATACTTTCCGGCGTGGTTATATCACAGTATAAGTACAGCTTTAACGCAGCCATTATGTTTTGTTCCTCTCAGCTGCACGTCAGTTTATTTTCTGTCTTTCTAATGTGCACATGCAAACACTTGCCTGCCCCGAGCCCCACCGTCCTCTGGGAGACGGGAAGTCGTTACCACCTGCTCTGCTATAATTACAGGTGCTGATGGAAATAGGCTCCTGCATGCACTTTCCAATGTATTATCTCTAATTGGCCAGAAGCTTTACGTCAGCCGCTGACCTGTTCAAACAATAGGGCCTTTCTGGTGCTGGGGGTTACATCTGACTGGTTATCTGTGATCACAGAGGGTTGAATGGGATGTGAAAGGCCTATTGTAGCAGATAAGGTGAGAAGACCCCTTAAAAAAAACAAAAAAACCCCTAAGACTGAGTTTAAGGGATTCAGGAAAGGCGATCAGGGATGTGGGCCTAAGGGCAAAATAAAGGCTTTGTGGTTCACCTTGAAAACTATGTTAAAAGGAGGGCTTGTTAGTGTGCTGTGATAGCAAGACTATGTGTAATCTAATGATCAGTTCTTATTAAGAGAGGCTAAAACATGCTACTTTTTAAATAAATTCATATATGGGGCAGATGTAACCTTGCAAAATGTAAATTGAAAACGTGTAAAGGTTGCATGCAACGAGCCACTTCACTATATTCCACAGCTGATTATTCTAAAGTGGTGTGCATTTGATCCCATTTGGCCTGTTTAGCATTAAGTATGACAACCAGCTTGCAAATACAAACTGGAGGGGGACAGTTAAGTCGTTATATTTTTAGTTTAGGTTGAGGGGAAAAAAAAGAAAAGAAAAAAATCTCTTTATGACCCTTCACCAGACAGCTGGGAATTTTTTTGACACCAGACTGTGTCCTTGTCTGAAGCCACAGGGAACAGACTTTGGCTCTTCGGTTAACTCATTCACAAAATGTTTGTTTGCACTCTGAAAACTCTCAAACACACGCAGCAGCACCGATCTCACAGCCGCAGCCTGGGATCTTATTATATCGCTGCGAGTTTGGCCGTGAGGACGCTTCAGACATCTAAAATGGGGTTTTTATTTAGTCTGTGCGGGTTTCCTGGAACTAGAATTAAACAAACGATCAAAAAATAAACAAGGATTGTTGCCTCAAGTGCACCACAACCTGTGATTTTCTCCCAGTCATCTCACTATATTAGCATTGCCGTCTGTATTGTCTGCACTCAGAACTCATATTTAAATTCGAGTGTCACCCAGAAGACTGAGACAGAAGGCACCAGCCTGACCAGTTAGTCAGGTAAATAAGCAGCCAAACACCGGATCATTATGTTTAATGGCACAATGGTGAAAGAAATACATGCAGCGAGCAGCCCGATGGGCTCCATCACAGGCTGCGTTTGTGGCTTGTTCTTATTTGATAGTGAAATTTACTTCACCCAAGATGCTGCTTCCTGCTCGGCAATATGATCCAAAAATGCAGCAGAAAACCAGGTGAATGATCCAGTTAAAAATGACCTGACGTACAGGAATCCACCTAAAAGCTGTAAACACCTCAGATTCTTTGGAATTTATGCAAAGTCTGTTTAAATTGTAACCTGTGGGAACCAGAGACTGTAGATTATTCTTTCCAGTTCTATATGTTAAAAAGAAAAATGCAAAAATGACCGACAGCAACAGTGTCAACTTTCAGTTGATCAGTGGCAGGATGAGGGCTTACATTTAAAGAGAAAAAGAAATGCTTTAAAGGGTCTTTAACAACAATTCTAGGCAGTATTTTGGGTGGATTGTTATGAGGTCAGGGTGGATAATAAAACTTTGCACAGTGACGCATCCAAGAAGGCACGGCTAAGGCTACTACGGAGGCAACTATATGAAAATACTCATCTGAAAATGCAAAAATCAGCGTCTACCATGCATCATGCATCACATCCACGGCTGCAGTACAACAACATCACATCAAGCTTCACTTCATTGTTCTTAGTGATAATATCCAACACCAGTGCCCTAAAATATGACTGCAAACTGAAACTGATAATGTTAGTCGAGCTAAAGATAATAAATCAACCCCAGTTTCAGCTGATAAGTCAAACTGTTTCAACGCTGCATCCTGTTTATAGAGTTCATGAGTCCAGTTCAGCCAATCAAGACTTACTCTTAACTATAAGGTTTAACTGTCAATTAGTGTAAGGACATGTGTGTTTTCCAGTTTTCTGGCTCCTATAGTTGGGATTGTACTGTTGTCTTTCACTAACAAAAGCCACCAAAAAGACACACAGTTAAAAGAGTACGACTGTGTGGACAATGCATCTTTGTTTTCTCCATATTTACAGGCCATGTTTTCATATTGTGCCAGCAGACCTCTCATTTATGAGTTATCTCTTCCTGGTGAGAGCTGCTGTCAGAGCAGGTTTACAAGGTGATGGGGACAATCAGCCATTTCACAGTCTGTGGCTAGAGGTGTTTTTTTTTTTAAAGGGTAGGATGCAATAAAATATTTATTGATTTACATGTTAGAGCAGCTGGGTACAAATGCAGCATGGAGGAAGACAAGACAAGAAATACTAAAGTACCATAAGGATAAAAAATAAAGATGTTCTACAGCTCAAAGTCAGGGCGTTCCTCTGAGAAACAGTTTGTTCTACATTGTCCAAGAACAGATTGATTCATATTTTATGTTTCAGGTTATGTTTCAGAAAGACGGGCAGTAACTCTGCTGTGACTTTGGTGAAAAGTTTGTCCGGAGACGCCACTTATAGAATCCTGAATATAAAACTGTGTCAGTATTCTGTAACGCTAAGGACTGCGGTTGTTTGACACGTTTCCTGCCTTGACCTGCAAAACCCGATCGATTGACAGCGTAACATCTGTCTGGTTGTGTTTTTGCATCGACAGAATCTTAAAACTATGCAGGCTAGAAGTACAACCAATGGAAGGGGGGAACAGGCTTTTTAAAAAAATCTATACATGCAGCTGTATAGAATGACCATTTAAATTACAGTTGGGTTTTCTCCCCATTCATTTAGATTGAAGCCTGGTTTTGCTTGACAGAAATAACTGCAGGAAGGACTAAGTCTGAATCCCAACCCTGAACCACTGCGCATACTGTACATCACTCCCCTGTTTGTGCTGCTTTATCATCCACCTCCCTCATGTACGCAAAGGTGCCAATAACTCTGTATTTATTTTATGTAGCCTTTACTTAACCTGGTCAGTCCCGTTGAGAAGCAATGACCTCTGTTTCAAGGGAACCTGGCCAAGACAGCAGCCTGACAACATTAAAGTTACAACTACATGCCAGATATAAGCAACAAGATCAAGAATTTACATTGAAACAGCAACAAGTGCCATATGTGGTTGCTACAAAATCTCTCATATGGTTTTTAAAATATCCAAGGGTGATGAGATCCTTTAGAGTCAACGTGTTCTGCAGTGAATTCCAGGCAGCAGGTGCAGAGTACTTAAAACAGTGCTTCCTCGATTCAAAATGAACCTTTGGCACATTTAATAAGTACAAATCATTGGAACATAAACAGTAATTGCTGTGAGTTTTAGAAATTAAATCACATAGATAGTAGGGGAGTAGACCTAGAGTGGCTTTGTAAATAAAAGTATACCAGTGCGCCAAAGAGGGCCACTCAGCTCCAGCATATAAAGTGCAGTGGTGAGTGAGGACAAAGCTTAAAGCACCGTGATACACAGAATCCAGACTTCGCATACAATTCGTAGGGGCATTCATATAGAACAGGTCGCCATAGTCAAGCACAGGCAAAACAGTGGCAGCATCCACCTTTTTCCTGGCAGAAAAACAAGACCTGTGATGAAAAAAGAATCCCAGTTTCAACACTAATCTTTTCACCAGGTTTTCTTTGTGAGATTTGAAAGCAAGCTGATCATCAATTAAAATTCCAAGATCCTAGTAACAGGTCACAAGCTCAATCTCACACCCTTGTAATGTAAAAATGTTGGGAGGGGACTCAAGTACTTTCCTGCAATTGGAGAAAATTAACTATCAATTTAGTTTTGGCAGCATTAAAAACAAGTTTTAGTTCAATGAGCTGACGTTCCACAAGGTTAAAAGCGACCTGTAACTTGCCAAGGGCCTCAGCAAGGGTGGAGCCACAGCAATATATCATCATGTATCATCAGCATAAAATTGAAATTTGGCATTTGAGACATTTCTGTCCAATGTGTCTACATAAATAACAAACCGAAGTGGCCCCAGAACTGAGCCCTGGGGCACGCCAGTAGAAACATTTAGCAGTGTGGATAAGTTGCCTTCGTCTGCTGCTCAGACAAACCCATACTAAGCAATCATTGCTTCAACACAGAGTGGTCCTCTGTGTCAAAGGCCTTAGAAAAGTCAACAAAGAGGGCTGTACAAATCTTTTTATGATCCAGTGAGTCTATTTTGGCATTAGTGATAGTGATAGTGATAGGCTGTAATAGTGCTGCGTCGTTTCCTGAAGCCGGATCGACATGGGGAGAGAATATTGAATATTGTTAGTATGGAGAAACTCCTTCAACTGATCATTAACTAGACCTTTGACAAAATGGACAACTTGGGTATGGGTTGATAATTGTTTTAGAAGGGGTAAAACATAAACAAGCTTCCAAATTTCCCAAATACAATTTGTAGTAATAGTGAGGTTAAAAAGACGTTGGAGGGGTTTAGCAATAAAATCAGCAGCCAACTTTAAAAAATAAGGTTCTAAATGATCCGGGCCTACTGATTTAGTTATGTCCAGAGAGAGGAGAGTTCTATGGACCTCTGCCACTGAGAATAAAAAAAATGTTGTTTAAATGTTTGGTTGTAGCAGAGAGATAAAAATCAGACTTTGCTTTTTGATAAGAAAAGTAAAACGATTTCTGAGTTGCCTAAATATAAACCTATCAGCCTCGGACCTGGTCTTCCCAGCCTTAGCCCAAGCAAGGTTCCTATCATGCAGTACATTGGCTAAATCAGGTGTGAATCGTGGATTATCCCTCCCTTTAACTTTATATCTGCTGTAGGAAGCATGTTTATCAACCAGAGAAGTCTCCACATCACTCTGGTTCACCTTCAACCTGCTCTTTTACACCTATTAAGATTCTCATCCTCATGTTTCTTCTCTAACCTGTTATTAAATGCATGTTCTGTTTTGTGTTTGAGCACGAGGAAAAACACTCGATAAAGCTGATTTGTTACCACATTTGAGGCCAGAACAGAGACAAAAGAGTGAAAATCTCCCTCCTGAAGCAGCTCCTGAGCCACAGTTCTTTTTTTAATAAACACAAAGTTTTCGGTAACAAAGCAGGAGGCGTCTCATTGTGTCGGCTCTCGCAGCGAGACAATACGAACATGTATGACTCTGGGCTGAACAACACTGTCAGTCCTCTCCAAAACAAACAAGTAAACAATGACTTCATGCTCCTTCAAAAAACACAAAACCTCCCTGTTGGATCTAACTTTTTTTTTTTTTTTCCTTTTTACTTTCACACGAACGTTAATCTGAAGGCCTCCACGTCTCACACCCTCCTCCTCCTCCTCCTCCTCCTCCTTCGTGTCCTTCTTTGTCTCCGGAGACAAACACTTTGTGCCGTCACAAGAAGTCCTCCAATCCAATAAGCTTTAATCTCGTTAAGGCTGAAGAGTTGCTGCACTTTCTCTCTCTTGACTTCCCCCGCAGCCACCAAGGTGTTGTTGTTGTTGTTGTTATTTGATGCAAATGGATCAAAGTTTCTCTTTCACAAGCTAAAGTCAAGTTCTTTTTAAGGCTTATCTCTCTCAGGTATAAGTGCTGCGTCAGCTTTTCTCTTCCACGTTTGCCACTGGAGCTATCAGTTACAACACACTGTGCCTCTTTCAGGTTCACACAGAGGCAGATTACAACAAATGAAATCAGCCATAAGCTACTGCAGCAAATAAGTTAAACACACTCAATAAAAACTGAAGATTTCTACCTTAAAAGAGGCTCCAATGCCAAGAAAACAGGCAGTTTGAATGCAGGATAGTTTACAGCAGGAGTGTAGGAGGAAAAGGTTTAATGTGTCTGAGAATACGACAGTGAATTCTTTATCTACTGGACAATATTTAGGGAGGATTCTCTCCATAAACTCCTACAAATGAAACAAAGCCAACATTTAAATGCAATAGATGCCATCTTTTGCTCTTTGAGTAAATCATTCTCAGAGTTTTGTTGCATCACTTGTTAAAATGCTTTTTTTCTTGCCGTTGTTGTTGTATTTTAACTCGATTTGCCTTCTGGTGTTTCTGCGGCGCTCTGTGAACCTGCAGCACAAGTCCAGCCTTTGGACTCTGAGATTCTCTATCTGCTCTGCTTGAGACCTCCTGAAATAACCTCCCCATTGTGCAAGTACCTCAAAACAGCCTTTGATGGTGAAATTGTGTTTTCCAGCCAGAACAAGGCTTCAAATGGTCATTATGCTGAAATGGAGCACAATAATTAGCGATTAAAGAGGTTTAAGGGGAAAGAAAAAGGTCATAGCTTTGTTTTGTTTTTAAAAAAGACATTTCTGGTTTAGTCTTTGTGTTGTTTCATTAAGACACCAAACATTCTGGGTTATATTTTAAAAATATATCAACATTTCTACCATTTGTAAATCGGTGAGCCTTTACTTGAAGCAGCATGAGCAGCCTGAACTTCCTTATAAGAGTTTAAAAGTCAATAATGGACAGAAGTGTCACATTTTCTACTTTAAATATGTCTAATGACGCATTTTCTTCCTAAAATGTGCCTCAATGCTTGGTTCATGTCTTTTTTTAAACTAAAGGCTGCTTTTTATCATCCAAAACCTGTGAAGTTTGCCAGGAAAAGACCGGAAAACAATCCACTTTTCAAAATAAGAGTGTGAAAATGATGCAGTTCTGAAATAAAAAAAACTGACTTAGTGCAACAAGTGATAGGTTTTGGTCATAATTTGCATTCAGGTTGAAGTTAATTGCAAACTGGTACTCTACTGGGGTTTGTGGAAAATATCCAGGTAGGATTTTACAGACAGATATTGTCAAGCTTCAATCCAATGTTCACTTTTAAAATATGTAATGAAGCAAAACCATGAATTAAATCTAAACAGATCTATATTCTAGTGAAATATAGAAATTTTTTCAACTATGGGTTTACTACAAATTTTAAATGGCATACGGCAATCATCACAACATCCATCTGTGCCATAAAGCAATAATAATAGTACTGATAATAATAATTAGTAGAAGACGACGACAACGACAACAATAAATAAAAAAAGTGGGTCATTCAGAGCTCAAACGCAAGAGTCGCACAATCTGAAATCAAGTTGAATAATGTCATAATAATAATAATAATAAGAAGAAGAAAACAAAACAACAACTAATAATACCAGTAATTCAAGAACTTTCTATAAATAACCTCTGAACACTGAAACAAGTGGGTCACTGAGGGCTCAGAAGCCCAAGTGTTGCACAATCTGTAATCAAGTTTAAATAAAGTAATAATTAAATAAAAATATGCATAAAATCAGAGTCAGACTTACAGAGTAATGTTTATTCTAAATTGCAGCCTTTTTTAAGTGCAAATTAGCAACTTGTAAAGTTTGATTAAACATATATTCTAACCCAAACTGTGCATTTCTGTCATGCATATTTGTTTTTCATTTTTACTCACTGCTAAAAAGTATATTTAACACATTTTCTGAGTTTTTCCACGAGTGCATTATTTTGTAATCCCTCCAGGAAGTCCTCGTCCCTCCGCTCTCTAGCTTGACTACAGCCTCCTACCTGTAGCTCACAGTCCGACGACACTTTTAGCGCTCAGCTGTCGCCTCGTAGCTCCTCTAAACTCTTCAGGTCGCCGCTGCATGTCTCGGCCAAATCATTTTAAGTTCTTCATCCACGAAAATCGGCCTAAAAAAGCCCCTAATTCGGCTCCCGGGTGTCGTTTGTGGCGGAGAGCGGCGGCGAGCTGCAGCCAGTGAGCCGCTGTGAGGTGGGCTGAGCTTTCACCTATTAGCTCTGAGGCTGTTTACTGCTGCAGCAGGATTAAAGAGGCTATTTTCTCCCCACAGACGCCCAGAACAACACAGACACTGCTCATTATTTACAGCTGCAGCGCTCACTGGGGGGCAAACATCGTTAAAAGTGGAGTTTAATCTAATTTATAGCCGTTTGAAAAAAATCTGGTTTCACATTTTAACTGTGCAAGATTCGGGTTTTATTTTGAAAATCAGTTTAATTGTTAAAAATAGTTTTCAGTCAGTTCAAGGATAATTTGGTTATTTCTGTTTATAGATATCCGCATTTCTAAGAAATACAAATCAAGTTCAAGTTCTGTAAC
>NW_007577772.1:1067501-1072285 GCF_000690725.1 Stegastes partitus | reverse complement strand
ACAGGGCTACACTTAGAGACAGACAACCAAGCACACTCACATTCACACCTACGGACAATTTAGAATCACCAATTAACCTCAGCATGTTTTTGAACGGGGCTGCAAGGTGTAACAGTGGTTAGCATTGTTGCCTCGCAGCTACAAGTTCGCGTCTCGGGGAGGACACCCAGGATCTACCTGCGTTTGCATGTTCTCCCCGTGCAGTATGGGTTCTCCGGCTTCCTCCTACACAGTCCAAAAACATGTTGACAGGGTGTCCCCTGCCTTCACCCTGAGTCAGCTGGGATAGACTCCAGCCCCCCCATGACCCTAGTGAGGATTAAGCAGTAAATAGATAATGGATGGATGGACTGAGATGTAATGATCCAACTTTGTTTTTATAGCATCTGTTTACAAAGTAACAAACAAACAAACAAACAAAAACACCCAGGAAGACAATATTAGGACAGGAAGCCAGTTAGGTCATACAGAAAGAAAAAACAAAAAAATCAGAAAAGCAAAAAGTGGAGAAATCAAGTTCAAAAGATGCAAAGTGCAGAATTTCAATATAATTAACTTCATAGAACAAACACCTCCTGATGCAAATAAAAATCATTAAAGCACCGAAAATGCCGGAGTTATGGAGAATAGTCTGTAAAACTGGACTTTAAGAGGTGATTTTAAAAGAAAACTCTGATTCTGCAGCATTTAAAGCCCTGAACACTGAGAGACTGGCTCATATCGGGTCAACGTGGGCTCAGTGTGATCAATATCAGCCTTAAATGTGATCAATAAAATCTTAAAATCGGTTGTAAACTGACGAGGGAGCCCCTGGAGGGAGACGAGGATGAAGGAGATGGTTAATGTTGGAAGCAGAAGCTGAGCTGCTGCAGTCGGAGGTTAACGGTCAGTCATTGAGCTTCATGTGTTCTGAGGAGGTGAGCTGGTTTAGGACCAGCATGCACTGGGAGGCTGATGGGTTTGTTTTTAACCAAAGCAAAAAAAAAAAAAAGAAGGCAACAGGAGCTGTGATGATTTTGTTTGTGTCTGATAAACACTCAGGTTTTGTTTCTTTTGCCTGCCGAGTTGATAAAGTTGAGGTTTGATTCATCGTTTGTGGTTCGATCCACCGATAATCACCACAGATACCAGATCAGTCTGATAGATGTGGTCAGAAAGCCTCGCTAGTGTTACACAATGTCTCGTTTATTCTTTGAATAACCAGAGTTGTTTTATTTCCTGTAATTTGTGACTGCAGACAGACTGCTGCTGTGTTTCAGTTCCTCAGAGCTCATTACAGCAGAAGAAGCTTTTTTTATGCAAACCTTTGGGTTGATTAAAACTCTGGACCAGCTGCTGAGGTTTAGAGCTCAGAGGTTCATCACAACCTAAACGACACGGTGACGCGTTCTGCTCGTCACGTTGTGTCCATCCAGACTTCTGGTTCTGTCTTTTTTGAGTTGGTACCACTTGTTTGTAGAGTATTTAAGAATCTGTACGACTGAACTGACGTCACACTTTAACCGACTTTAACTTTAGTCGGATGAAATCTTTGGATGTTTGTTAACCTTGTTTTTCTTTTTTTCGTTGCAGTTAAAAAACCAAAAAATGAAAAATAAATAAAGTGCAAAACTGCTCCGTTAAATATAAAGATAAAAAAGAATAAATATATAAAAAGAAATAAAAGATTGAAGAAATATTGCAGCTGATGATGGACACATACATACAGAAAATGGATGTAGTACATTCTGGATGTAGCTCCACTTCTGACCCGTTAACAGGTTTCACTATTAGAAGCGTCCAGACTTTATTCTGAGGCCTCCTCGGACCGCGTCTCAGCACTAAATCCTTTCAGACAGCAGCTTGTTCTTATTTTATTCACTTCTAATCTACAGAATGCTCAGTTCAAACTGCACAATCTGACCTGTTGTAAAATAAATATCTAAATATAGACCAAGACTCGTGTAAAACGAGCTCAGCAACCGAACCATCCGACTATTAAGGAACTCAAACTACAGCAAATAATGATGCAAAAAGACCAGACTTTGATTTGAACGAGCACCACAAGGGATGAACATCGACAGCTGTTTGTCTGCAAATTAGTTTAAAAATAAAATAAAATAAAATAAAAAATGCTCACCACAAGTTTTAAAGCCTTTAAAGTGATTTTGAAGTTTGTTACAGGAAAACAAAATATTTAATCTGAAATGACAGAACTGAGAAAAAGGCCAGACTCCAGCAAATGTCAGCAAATGACTGACTAGTTTCATTTCTTTAAAACAAAAGAGAGAAATCCTGGCTTTGACTTGTTCATCAGTGATTTGTAACCTTGTTTTAGGTGTATTTTTTAAACAGTGGGTCTGTCAAATTAGAAAAATAGAGGTAGAAACTCTATTCTTCTAATTTACAAAATCCACAGTTGGAAATGTGCACAAACAGACTCTCTGTTTAAAAAATGCACTTAAAAACGAGGTCACAAACCAGTGATGAACAAGTCAAAGCCAGGATTTCTCTTCTTGTTAAATCAGAAGTGGAAGAACAAAGTGCTCTTTGTTGTGATGTGACTTTCTGCCTGAGGTGCTGATTGATGATGTCGGCTTATAAAAGTGAATATTTTTTAATTTAATTATGTATTTTTCACTCATTTACTGATTTTTTTCTTCATTATTGTTGTACAGTCTTACCCAAGTATTGTCAATAGTTCTTTTTATCCTTGTTTTGGTGTTATTTATTTAGACCTTCTCCTGTTTGGTGGGTTTTACAGCTGTCTGGGTGGGACATTGTTGTTCTGTTTGTTAAATTAAAACAAGAAGTTGTTTTTTTCTTTTTGAAAGTGAATATTTATGAACAGCATTGAAGGTCAAGTTAAATACTTGTTGCGTGGACAGAAGATTTTTTGACAACTACAGTTATGTTCAAGTAAAATGTAGAACTTGCTGGAAACATGATCGAATGTGAAACCAAACGTTTTCACAACTCTGGTGACACGATGGCCGCATTATTATCATTATCATTATTATAATCATTATTATTATTATTATTATAATTATTATTATTATTATCATCATTACCATTATTATCATTATCATTATTATTATTATTTACCACAGAATCACTGGAAGCAGGAGAACAAGTGTTGCACTGAACCAAAGACAAAACAAAGCCACAGACCAAATGCCCAGAAAACACACGTGCTGAAGGGTTTGAAGGAAAATCTATGTTTGAAGAGCTCCTGCTGCAGCCTGATGTGCTGAATGAGAACTTGAGCGTCTCTAAACAGCTACAATCAGAGACTGAAGCATCAGTGGAGCTGCTTCCAGCTCTCAGGTTAGCAGACAGAAGAAACACTGCAGCTCCCCCTAACATGAGTCTAAACAACAACTTACCTGCTGCAGAGGTGTCGGGTTCACAAGGTCACTTATAAATTCTGGACTTTATTTTGTGGCTCCAATCAGAGCAGAATCACTAAAGTGCTGACTGTGAAAAGCTGCAGGTGTAATAATCTGCAGGAACATTTCCCAGATCAAAGACAAGAAGAAATATTCTGAACTGCTGACGCCTTCAGGATGTTGATTTAATCCCTTCACTGATTAGTTTTTTCATCTCTCATTCATTTTTTAAGCATCTGTTGTGTCTGTGTGGTATAAAACCCAGAGAGCACCAAGTACTGTAATGATATCAGGAACTCACACTAGATGTTCGGCTGCTACGCTGTTAAAAAAGAAAGAAGCTATTTTTAAAAGTTATTTAATAGATTTTCCTTGTTTTGTGAAATTACAGATAATAACTAATAAAATCACAGAAAAAAATATTAATTTATATCTATAAACACAAGACAACAGCCTAAAACTGTAAATAATGTTCAGATCTAAAGTCTGTAGTTTTACGAATTTGCTCTTTTTACAACATTTGAAAACTAAATTACAACATTGTTTTTATTTTTTTTAATTTTTTTGCTGTATTTAAATCTGCCAAAAGTATTATGATTTTACAGATATCTGTCGTTATTTGAAAGTAAAAGTATTTTACTTATATTAAGGACTGAAAATGGTATTTAACTATTATTTTGCAGATTTTCCCTGTTTTGTTCCAATATAGAAAATATTTAGTAAAAATCACAGAACAATTTTATTAATTTACACACTGACTGTAAAAAAAGACCAAAACTTTCAATAATGTCCATATTGTGAATTATTCATTTATATACATTTAAGCTTGTATCAGTTTGTACCTTTAAACCAGAAATATATATAATATATACAATTTAAAGAACAACGACGTGTATTAATGACTGAAAAATGCTAACTAACTGTTTAAAGTATTATTGAAAAACTCTACATGAATCAGTGTTTTTACAAAAAGTGACTCATTTTTTACAGTGTTGGACTGTAAAATTGCACAAATTTTAATGAATTTAAAGCAGCAAAAAATATGATTTAGATTTAGAAAAAAATTGTGATAAAATTAATGATTGAAAAATAGTAAACAACATTTAAAGTGTTCTTTTATAGATTTTCCTAATTCATTAAATTATAGAAAATATCTCGTAAAATCACTAAAAAAATTACCTGTAAACTGTAAAACAAAAAAAGTCTGTTTATTCGCAAATAATAATTTTAAATATTTAATTGTAAAATTACACTATTGTTGTATTTAAATCAGCAAAAAAAAATCTTATTTTACAGATGTGTTCTTATTTTTTATTGTTTTTGAATGCCAGAGTTTTTCACTGTTTTTCAGACTTTTTTTTAATTGCATGATTTAATTTTATTTTTAATGTGTTTTAATTCAGTTTTTAATCTCTA
>NW_007577772.1:964304-1067108 GCF_000690725.1 Stegastes partitus | reverse complement strand
CTCTCTCTCTCTCTCTCTCTCTCTCCGGCCCTCCTCCCTCTGCTGAGCACAGAGGATAATCAGATTTCACATTTACACTCAACAAAATCATCCCCAGCGTAATCACTGCCTGTCACTGATGTTGCATTATGCTAATGCACGCTCTCAGTTCAGGAGCATTAGGGCCAGTTAAAAATATCCCCCACTGCCTGATACGAGCGAAAGGCAGCAGATAAAAAGTTTTTAAAGCGGCCTGCAGGTTGAGTGATGCGCCCGAGAGGCTGTTGACAGCTGCTCCGGCTCAGTGCAGAGGGCTGCAGCTCATGATCCGGCTGTTTGAAGCTCTTACTGTCTGTAGCATCGTAGAAAAAACGCTCAAATGTCTCTCAGGTGATCTCAGAGGAAAGATGAAGTTAAAAAAGCAGCACAGCATCATCTTAGCAGCTTGAGCCTGCAAATGTGTGATCATCTAACATGATTATTGACTCAGGTCTCCTCTCTGAACAACATAAAAACACTTTACTGTGAACCAGAAGAGACTTTAAAGGAGGAAATAAATCAATAAAATCAAAAGAAACATCAGTAACTTACTTAAAAATTACACTAATCGAAGACTCGCTGCATAATGTCTGCTCAAAGCTCAGGTTTAAGGCGACAGATGATGGTTAAAATAGTCTGCTGCAGTAAAACTCTGCCCAGCAAAGGAACAATACTCATGCTTTCATAAAGGAGAGCTTTTCTGGGCGCTAAAAACAACTTTGCAAAGATGCAGATGCAGTGCTTCCTATTGTATTAAATGACACGTCGTGCGTTAAAGCGAAGCCTCTCAGGTACACTGGTTAGTCAGCAGGAAAAAGGCCCTGAAACAAGCGAAAAAGTGACATTTGATCCATCTCAGGCTGCCGCTGGCCTCTTTAGAGACACTGCTCTCCTGTGGCCGCTGCATGCATTTCACTGCAGCAGGAGGAGAGGCTGGACAGTAAAAGCACATTTGGACTCGGGCTGTTTTTGTAAACTGAGATGAGACGACGACGACGTTACATCACAGAGAGACAATGAGACCAAAACTGTACAAAACCCTCCATATCAACTTACTCAGCCCACTCAGAGATCTATTTGGAGGAAGTTAAAGAAGGTTGAAATCAGTGTTCCATCAGGATTTGACCTTTAAGACATGAATGTAAACGGAACGCAATGTGCACACATATTAAGCTGAACCTCATTTATAAAACAGGTGAATAATATATATTGATCTTTAGAATGACTTAAGAAAAGAAAACTACATCCATCCATTATCTATACACCGCTTAATCCTCACTAGGGTCATGGGGGGCTGGAGTCTATCCCAGCTGACTCAGGGTGAAGGCAGGGGACACCCTGGACAGGTCACCAGTCTATCACAGGGCTACACTTAGAGACAGACAACCACGCTGGTTCGCATCCCAGTGAGGACACCCGGGATCTTTCTGCGTGGAGTTTCCATGTTCTCTCCATGCAGCGTGGGTTCTCTCCAGGTTCTCCTGTTTCCTCCCACACAGTCCAAAAACATGTTGAGGTTAATTGGTGATTCTAAATTGTCCTCAGGTGTGAATGTGAGTGTGCTTGGTTGTCTGTCTCTAAGTGTAGCTCTGTGATAGACTGGTGACCTGTCCAGGGTGTCCCCTGCCTTCACCCTGAGTCAGCTGGGATAGACTCCAGCCCCCCACGACCCTAGTGAGGATTAAGGTATATAGATGATGGATGGATGGATGTTTTTGGACTTTGTGGGAGGAAGCCGGAGAACCCAGAGAGAACTCACACTGCACAGAGAGAACATGCAAACTCCACAGAACACAGGAAGATCCTGGGACCCGGTCCTAACCGGGACGCAAACTGGCGATACTTCTAGCTGTGAGGCAACAGTGCTAACCACTGCTCCACCTTGCAGCCCAGAAAACTACATGTAAGAAACTATTTAGAAAACTTTATTGTGATGTGGAAATGATTATTTTTCATCTTTTTAGCAAAGTCTGGAGGTGATTTGTGTTTGTGTTTGGGATGCATCCAACCCTGTGGTGAACTTTGAGAATGATCAGTTCAAGGTGTGAGGAACGAGGTGCCGGATGTTGTGCTGTTTTGTTTTCCTGAATTTTAGATTGTAATATTAAAAACAATACAGGAATCTACAGCAGATGACTTTACTGATTTGTAGGGGAGTAAATCTGGAGCCTTTCTCATCTGGTGTTTCACAGGCAAACACATTCAAACAGTGTTTTGTTTACAGATCTGACTCTGAGCTTTGTGATGCTGATTTAAACGATCCAATTAGTCGTGTTGCCTCTGGACTCTGCAGAGAACCTGCTTTTTATTCAACGTCATATACTTCCATACAACTGATGTTGCTTTTCTTTTTCGCTGTGCACATGTGGAACCTGCACAAACTCTCATAAATAAAGTAAAAGTTCCAAGACGTAAACTATCCAAGAACCCATAAATGTGAGTAACTTAGGTTCTGCTCTCTTGTAGATTAGATCATGGGAAATGAGAACTGTGAGTTTTCTTCTAGAGTCAAGCAGCAAAAACAGTTGCAGCATGATGCGTTTGAGTTCACTGGTGCACAACATTCTGGACAAAATTTCCATCTAGAAAGTCTTAACGACGGGTTTTCTTATTCACCTGGTCTTTCAACACCACTCTGACTGCTTCTTTCTGTCCCACATTGTTGACTGCAGCCTCTCCTGACTTCATCCTCCAAAAGGTTTTCTTTTCTCTTTTGTTCTAAAGTTATTCCACACTGAAGCTTGGGTTGCATTGGCATCATATAAAGGAGAAATCACAGAGCAGGTGTCGTCAATCGAAGCCGATTTGAGATTTATAGATCACAGGTGTGTGGAAGCTACAAACAGGAGCCAGGTAGTGAGCACATAGCTGGAAATCACCTGAGCTCAAGAATAAATCGGAGTTCTTATAAACGACCTGCAAACACCCTCGTCAAGATCAACGTCCACACAAGCCAGTGAGCAGTTCTCGGGACAGATTGTCTCATAAAAAGATTTATTTTTTCCAGCCCAAATTTACAAAGGCAAGTTACAGAGTATTGTATAAAAAAGAACCATGGTAATGTACACTTTACACAAACTCCTGAAGGGAGAGGGAGAAACGAGGAGAGGAGGGAGAAGAGTTCTGAATTTCTCACACAGAAAGAAAAGAAAAAGAAAGAAAGAAACAAAGAAAAAAAAAATAAAATGAAGACATTGTAAACATCCTTTGCGAGCGCCGGTGCTGGCGCTCTGGGAGGGGGAAGGGGGGTGGTGGGGTGGGGGGAGTTTGCGTGACGGTCGGTGGGTCGGGAAAAGGACAAACGAGCAAGTGTCTCTGCGTTTTCACAGAAGAATGTTCAACTAGGCACCAATTGAGACAACTGCTGGCCAATAAATATACTCTTCACCATGAAACAAATACAGTCCTGCAAAATACAAGAGCCAAGCACTTTCCAATATGTTGATAGCAAACATTACTTTTCTGGCTTTTCATACACTTTAGTATATATGATTTTTCACTGGGCTTTGCTTTACTACTGAGATAACATTACTACTCTCAGAGAGAGAACAAATGCACTTGTCACAACCATTGTCTGATAAAACTATATGTACTGTATGCAGTCTGCTGGTACTAAAACCCACTGACTTTAATGACAACATCACAGCTGCCTAGATTACCCTTACAGATTAAGTACAAGTCAAACACCACCACATTCAGTTTATTCATGTCAGCCATTCTTCTTTAAAATGCGCTTAAAAAGTTAAAATATATACCATCTTGCAAACTTCCGCGGGACGAGAAACTGGCAACTGGCTTCCTTGGAATGTCCAAGAACCTCGAAATGAAGAGCTGCAGTTTCGTATTTAGACTTCAGAGGGACATGAGATTAACTGGTGGTGTTTTTTCTTTTCTTTTCTTTTTTTTTTTTTTTAGGGATCGGAGTATCTTAATGAGAGAGAGAGAGACAGAAAGAAAAAAAAAAAGAGACGACTAAAACAATGGGAACATTAAAAGTAAAAAATAGAAATCAATAAAATTAAATTTAATGACAGCATGGTCAATATTCTACTCTCATTATAATGGTTTCAGAGGAACATTAAGACTGGTCACAACCCACGACAGCGTGACATTAAACCTCCTGCAGCAGCACATCCAGCCCAGAGCAGAGAATGTGCTTGTTGTTTCCCCCCCTCTCACACCCAGAAACAGGAACCAAATCAGTGGATAGAGTTTCACCTTTACAACCCCTGAGGTATAAGGGAACTGTAATTTAAAGCCAGGAGGGAGCTCTGGTACGGCGTGTTGACGGTGGCTTTGTGTGTCGATTCAAAAAAAATTCACAGAGAGGGAGGCCGAGAGCGGCGGCGTGGCTTCCAGCTTCGATCAACGTTTCACTTCGCTCGATGTTGCTCCGTTTCTACTGGCTCCGTTCCATTGCGACTGTCAGCATCTGATTGGGAAATCTGTTTTTTTTTTTTGGAGGCGGGGTCGTCTCATGCACTTATACCTAACGTGCCGGTAAGCGGACCTCACTGCACAGGCGAACAAACAAACACTGGCGTCCGAGGTCTCATTGGCCCATTTGTAGGGCCTGATCTAAAGCTAGCCGCTGGTTTGGAAAAAAAACAACTGTCTGAGGTGAACGTGTGTTATGGTGAAGCCACGTTAGCAAGCAAAGCACCAAGAGAAACCTATGCACATCAGCCTAAAGTAAAAAGAAAAAACAACAACAGATGGATTTTTGTTTTGGCTTAACCTGACTAACTGCACACTGCATGTTGGGATGAATGGAACAAAGCTGGTGGTGAAGGAAACAAATCTGCAGCAAGACAAGCGAAACATGTGAGGTGGCGAAGAAGAAGAAGAAGTAGAAGAAGAAGAAGCACACGAGACTCTGCAGCAACAGATCTGAGCACATTATGGTAAAATGCTGTGAAGGCTGAAAGCTATTTAACAGGTTTTTTCTCTTTTTTTTTTTTTCTTCTTTTTTTTTTTTGTTTAAACAGTTGCGTGCTGGGATAAATATAAACATTTATGCACATAAAAAGTAGGATAAAAGTCTATATTACAGCAGAAAAATTACATGAGTGAAATTTCACATTGTTTACAGGAAACAATCAAACTTGACAAGCTGAGAAGAAGCACAATCTTACAGTAAAAAAACACCCGCACAGAGTGGCCCGATGCGGCGATGACAATGCCCCGCGAACTCGCCGCTTGCTAACGTGGCTTCACCGCGTTTGAGTGAGTGTAAAAAGACAGACGTGACCCCTTTCATAGCGAGGAAGGAAAAAAAAAACAGGACCAATACCAGCATCAGACACATTCAAAGATGAACACAATGATATGGAGTAGAGCTAAAGTATTATCGAGAAAAAAAAGAAAACATGAATAGTGTTTATTCTCCGTTGAGGTGTACGCGGTCCCTTCGCAAAAAAAAAAAAAACATGACGACATCATCCCTGAAACGAGAACTGAGGGTTCAAAGAGGATGGGAATAAATGACGATGGAAAATTTGAAAAAAAAAAACAAAACTTCAGTCTCAGGCTCATAAGTCTCTGAAGAAAGCAGCTGTTGCCATATTCCCTCTCCCCCCCTCCCCCCGACGACATATAGCCAAACGTTTGTCAAGTTAAGGATATACTGTTGTTTCATGGCGTACGAGAAGCCAAACGAGTTAAAATCATCTCCGTGTGATTCACTTTGTCGTGTGTCCGTCTTTTAATTTAGTTTGACTCCTCTTTACCCATCAGCCGCCCATCTTCCCGACATCCCCTGCCAATCTCTTTCTTTTCTGCGTGTGACAAAAAAAAAAACTAAAAACAATGCAGTCAGAGAGAAAAAAAAAAAAAAACAAACAACAAGAAAAGCTGTTCTGGCAGTCCAATAGTCTCTTTTTGCATTGTATTTGTTGACAGTGCAAAGACTAGATAATCAGCGGGTCGGTGTTTCCTCTGCGTGACGGGGCAGAGCGATGGCTTTGAACCTGGGTTATTCTCAGTCCTGTTACAGTCCAAGGTTTGGAGGATTCTTTTACGAGGGGAGGGGAAAAAAAAAAACAAAAAAAAAACAACAACAAAAAAAACAACAACACTCTGCCTAGCCTTGGGGCAGAAGAAACTAAAAAATATAGGTAGAAACACCATTCAACTGATGTCTAAAAGGTATCACCCGGGAGATCTTGTTCTCATGTGAGCCGGTCACATGAATCTTTGCAGGGTTGAGGTGTGACGGTCGGGTTTCCCTGCGAAAGACACAAAACAAAGACGTGTTTAATAACGGATCACTTATTCGACTGCATTGAATACAGAAAGAAAACACTTGGAAGTCCTGTCATTGTCAGTGGAGCAAAGGAGGACTGAACTTTATGCATCATGAAGGAGGTTCTTGTGCCAGATCTAAGAGTACAAAGTTGATGCCAAACACCCCACTTGTGGATCTACACCTGTACAAGCCACAAAATCCCCCCAAAAGAGCCTAGAATAAGTCCGCTCAAATAAATTAAACATTTATAAAGGAAAAATATATAGAACAGATACACTTTCTTAAATTTCAAATCAGATAAAACAGCTTTAAATGATCAAAAGTATGACAAAACAAATACAAAAAAACCCCATCACACTGGACTGAGTTGGATAATAGACCCAAAAATGTTAGGAGCAACAAAACTAGTAATTAGTAGGCTAAAGCAGCCTAGATGAAAGAATAAACAAGAATAAACAGCCTTTCATAGGCTTTCATTTGAGTTAAGTCCAACAGGTTGACACTGTGTTGATGATGACAGTCACCGATGGAATGTCGAAAAGTACAACATCCACATATTTACACAGCAAGTGACAACATATTTGGGACGTGGCTATAGAGCTAAATAGTTTGCTGTAAGAATAATTGAAGATTGTTTGCTTTGTCTTATATCAGCTCATTCCCACACACACACTGATAAAGTGTTTCACTGTATAAAGTGTGACCAACACTTCAAAATGCCATGTCTACACGCCCTGAGTATTACAGAAAGAAGCTCGAAAATGTGACTCAGAAAAAATAACGACATGAGAATGAATGCAGAGCCTGATAAAAAAAGCAGTATGATCAGGGAAGTATCAAGTATGATATATTACTAAAAATAAAAATACAAATGCTAAAATAAGACTAGAAGAGTAAACTGAAGTAATATTATTGCATTTCTTTGTGTTGTAACATTTAAGACGACTCATTAATGTCACTAATTTTGGAACCAAATGCATTTTATAGACACGACTCGGTGATAAAACAATAGATATGATAGACTCTTAATCAGAGGCAAGAATCAAATGTTTGAAAGAATTTTTTACCTCAGTGCATCATATGTATCTGTTTACTGTGTATTTCCTTTATCCTTATTTATTTTTGATCAATATCTACATGTATTTATTTGTCTACTTTTAGTATTATCGCACCAATAAAATGATTACTTATGTACCTTAACAAATAGGCTAAAGTGTTTAAATAATTAAATTAAAAATAGGCCTTTTTAAAAAGTAGGTCATTAAACATTATCAATAATTATCTGACTTTTCAGCTCTATTTGTAGATTAAGACATATGAACTCTAGTTAGTCCTGCACTAAATCCTGCCTTCATAACGTTCAGTTTGAGTCTGAACCGTTTCACAGAGGAGTTTGCGCTGCACTGAGTGTAATGAGGTACGATTCAGCAGCCCCACAAACAACATCCGCCGCAACGATCACACAGTTGAATCAGCACCTCTTTAAAGCTGTTAAACACAAATGCAGGATCCACTGCGGGACTGATGAAGGCAGTGTCTGCTCTCACACTGACAACAAAGTGCAGACTTGTTCCTCAAACGGCCTGTAGTTGAGCAGAGCCGCCACCAGATGTCAGTGCAGGCTGCGGTACTTTTGCGTCTTGGCGGGCTCGTTCAACATCTCTATTATCAACACTGTGATCCACTTGTCCTCAGAGGACCTACTTAAGATGGATGAGCTGAGGGGCTAAAAGCTGCACTGCATATTGTACTAGATTGCAGCAGAGAAGTGAGGCCTTTGTTTGGACACGATTTGGTTTCTTCGCAGGTTTTGCAGCCTCCGTGTCGGCAACATAAATGTTGTAAGTAAAGAGCGGGGCGTCGTGTTCTTTTTATTTCACCTCCAATAAATCCAGAACAAAGAAACATGCAGTTATGTTTTTTTTTCTACAGGACACTCTGCGCTCGTATCTCAGTGACTAAATATTTTTAAGCAGAGACATTGAATTATTTATGTGAAGCGCAATGTCAGCCACCTGCATTTGGCTGGTTTGCAAACACTGCTCTCAGTTTGTCAATGTGTCTCAGTAGGCTTGTGTTTTGTTTCCCTGTCAGTCTTTTGCATGTGTCTGCTGGTGGGTGAAGGGAGGGGCTGCTGTTTGTTGGCAGGCAGCAGTAGGGAAGAGGTAAACTGAGCCGGGAAATATATGGCAATCTGTAATGTTTCCTTGTTTAGTTCTTCATTTAGAATACCTGTTGGCCATTAGCGCCCATCATGTTTTTTATATTCTGTTTTGTGATCTATAGTCCAGCGGTGTGACTGACCTGTGGCGTAGGACAGGTCGTATTGCCCTGAGAGCAGGGGGTATCCCAGGTGGTGGTGGGAGGGCATGATGCGCTGGGACGGCGAGGAGCGCGGTCGGTCCACGTCTCGCTCTCGTTCCCGTTCGCGCTCCCGTTCCCGATCTCTGTCTCCGGCGGCCCCTCGGTCCTGCTCCCTCTCCCTGTCGTGGGGCGGCTTGTCGCCTACGGTCGGGGATTTGCTCTTGTACTGGCTGGCGTGCTGATGCAGGATATCCAGAGCTTTGGAGTCCGTCGCTGTTTTGGTGACAGTGGGGCTAGCGCGAGATTTGTCGCTGCCTTCCTCACCTCCGGCTATTTTACTCCCATATGGAGAAAACGGATAACCTCCGGGTAGATAAGAACCTAAGAGCGATGAGGAAACATTTAGGTTTACGTGGAATACAAACGTGACAACCGATGATCAAATATTATTAATTAATCAAACTTAAGACTAAACATCATTGATTTTTGATCACCAACCGGTACATTCTACTCATATTTAAACAGTAGCACCATCATATTTTCTGTACCATTTTAATTGTAAAAATGAAAACACGCTGTAGGAAACTGGCTTACGAACAGCATGTTGTGTGTATGTTAACAATGAGCCGTTTACCACTGCAGGCACATGTGGGCTGTTCTAGGGTGGAATAAACCTTTGTGTGTTCCAGCCCCAAGAATCGGCCCAGTACACGCTCTTTAAGGGCTGTTTTTTGGGGACAACAAGTGGCCCTGAGCTGACTGGGGCTCAAAGTTGATTGGTTAAAATTGGAGAGAACGTAGAGTGCCATTTTTCCGTGAAGTAGTAGTCTAAAATCGCCATCAACTACGTAAAACTCACCATTTGAGCTAACCTAACAACCCTCCATTCTTCTATTTTGTACGCGTTCATAGACCTGCAGTTACGACGATAAACTCCTATTGGTTGTTGATTTGACACACTCAAAGGCAACATCAGGGCCAAAGTTACACGACAGTGGAAACAGAAAACCGTTACTGTAAACATTCATGTGTTCCTGCAGTGGAGAACCACCTTGTAGTACAGCTACTGTGTCCTAAATGTGAATTAGTAGCCACGTTGTTGTAAAAACATTTGTTTACTACTAACTCACTACCCATGTGGACTATATTCCCTTGGTTACATTCATCAGACCTTCCACACATTTGTGGATTAACACAAATTCAGCCACTCCTCAACTCTTCAATTCAGTAAACGCTTTCACTATTACTAGAAAATATAAACAATGGAAAGATGCCTTCAATTTTCCCCAGTAAATGCAATTTTCTGCACATAATCCGACTCTAAACCCTGTTAGGAGCTGAGGTTCCAACAAAATCAATCCTTGATTGACTTGAACTATCCAACTTCCTTGCAAATTACTTCCATGCTGTGATTTGCCCCCAAAACACAGCTCCACCAAAGGACTGCAGTTATTTCATGGAGCTTTTAAACATCACAACACTTCTTAGCAAAACAACACAAAATGTGGTGCAAATTATATCTATTAAGACTATATAATCCGAAGCTGCAGCAATAAATCTTTAGAGCCATTGTGTATGCATGCAAAAACCAAGACAATCCATTCTTTAGGTAATGTGAACTATGTTATTCTTTACATTGCTTGCAACTTAAAATGTAGTTTAGGTCAGCAAACTTATGCACAGCAATACATTAATGATCATGTCAGTTAAGCATGTGTTTAGCTAAAAAAAAAAGAAAGAAATACTGATAACTTGGACTAATGATTAAACGCAACACCAAAATGAAACTGGGTGACTCTACCTTGTCATCAATTAAAAAATGTCATACTGTGCATTATATTTGCTTATATTTGGAGTAAATGTAATGTCGTACCTGGGTAATTCTGCATCATGACTGAAGGCATTCCCCTGTATCCAGGGTGGCTGGGGTCATAGCCTTGTCCATAGGGGTAACCATGCATGTAGGGCATGTAGCCTTGGTGCTGTGCTAGTGGTGATGAGAACTGCATGTGGGGATTAGAACGAGAGTCTTTGCTCAGAGCCCGATGGTCTTCAGAAGTGATTCTGGGATCACTGCCCTCTTTGACGTCCTCCTTGGGCCCAATTTGACTGTCCTTGGGCCGGGGCCTTTCATCCTTTAATTTACGATCTCGTTCCCGCTCTCTGTCCCTTTCATCTTTCCATCGAGGTTGTTGTTGCTGGTGTTCATCTTCTGCTTGGGGCTTCTGGCTCTCGGGGTACTGCTGAGGGTGGAAAAGAAGGCTCAAGTCAGTAGAAATCAGCATTTAAATAATGCAATAAATCATAACTTAAACATTTTTGAACAACAGATAAATTAGCACTGTTAAAGTAGATGGGTATTTACCTGTCTGTACCACATGGCTTGCTCCATCCCTGCCTGGCCTCTGGACTCCAGTGCTTGCTTGGAGTCCTCCTTTCCATGGTGACCCCCTTCAGTCAGCTTCATCTTTAGCCCCTCAGCTTGCTGGGACTTTGGATCCTCCACCTTAATGCTTCCCATGGATTTGGAGGAGGGTTCAGAGGGCGAGTCCCTGGATTTGCTTGGGGGCTGCGGCGCCTTTCCAAGGTCTGACTGACTCGGGGCTTTGGAGAGGCTTGGTGGCATTGGGCTCTTTTGTTTCCACTCCTCCTTCATGGAGGCTTCTCGCTCTTTCATGGCTACGTCTGACTTCTTTTCAGCAGCACGATGCTGTTCGGCCATCTGCCGCTGCCGCTCCTCGTACTGTTGCCGGTAGGTTGCGTTGGTGTTCATCAAGTGGTTATGGTAGGTTTGATCAGGATGGTATGCATATGGAGGGACATAGGCATACTGGTTGTAGTAAAGAGGCTGCATGTACATGTTTGATCTCTGTTGGATGACAGAGGGTTGCTGCTGTTGTTGCTGCTGCTGCTGCTGTTGCTGCTGTTGTTGCTGCTGCTGTTGCTGCTGCTGCTGCTGCTGCTGCTGCTGCTGTTGCTGTTGCTGTTGCTGCTGCTGGCCAGGAGCACTGCTGTCAGGTTTGCGGTCTTCATGAACCTCAACCTTGACTTTTTCCTCACTGTGGTCCTGCTCATCATCCCTTTTGATCTTAACCTGACCTTCAGCCACTGGCGTGCCTGGATTGGGCCCACCGGGACTGGGGTTGACATAATTGGGCGAGTAATATGTCTCATAACCGGCATAGTACGGGGAATCTTTGTTGGGTGTCTGGTTTGGAAAGAGCGCTTTTTTGACACTTTCCCTGATGGCTTGGTCCTCTGTCCTGACTTTGACACCTTCTAGTTTTCCTTCACCATCCTCACCAGCATCTGAAATATCTGAGTAAGCTGGGCTATTGGTTTTGACTGAAGAGTTGTCAGCTCCATTCTGGTTCACTACGTGAAGTGGTGTGAGGGGCTGTGGCATCCCGCTACCATCTATCCGACTGGCTACACCGATGGATGGACTTGGGGCGTTGTCAGAGAAGCTGTAAATCTTGTCAGCCTCAGCCTTGATACTGGCCAAGCGACTCTGATGAGGATCTGAGGAACCATTGAGAAGCCCTTCCCCCTTATTCCCTTGATCACAAGGTTCAGCATATGGAAGCTTTCCTTCTTCCAGTTTCCCTCCTTTCCCTGGAGGCTTGGGACTGTCAGCTTCCTTTCCACCATCCTTTTTCTTTTTGTCCTTCTTCTTCTTGTCTTTGGAGCTACTTGGGGCAGGATCTCCAATGGCAGGGGGTTTCGGCTGTGTGCCTTTCATTTGAGGACTCTTGGGGATTCCTTGTATTATTGGGGTAAGCCCTGGGGAAGAATTTGGGTTTCCAGGTGGAAAAGAGTACATCTGCTGGGATGCTGGAGGGCCAGGACCCATGGGTCGTGGTGACTTCAAGTTTTTCTGGGCCATTTTATCAGCTTTTGTGCCAGCGCTACCCTTTTTAGACTTATCTGATCCTCGTTTGTCATCTATACCATCATTACTGGCTTCATCAGTGAGGCAAGGCCCATCCTCACAACCATCCATCGGTGTACCCCCTGTTTCTGCATCCGTTTCGGCCATTTTCTTTTTACTCTGCTTCGAACCAAACTTGCCAGAAGACGGGGAAGGACTCTGAGCGTCAAAGTTTCTGCCTTTTGGAGTAACTGACCGTGCAGGAGACAAGCATCCTTTCTGAGAGATAGAGGCTCCATTACAGTTCCCTGGATCAGGGTGGAGAGTAGAGTCTTCTCCATATTCACTGTCTCCATCCAGTTCCAACTTTATGTCGTCATCATTGTGGGCACGGGCTTGGTGGTACTTGAGACCATTGATGTGCTTGTACTTCTTGTTGCAGTTGGGGTGTGGGCAGTCAATTAGAACTGGAGAGGGGCAGCTGCGATCAAGGGGAGGTGGAAGTGGCTCAGTCTTAATAGAAGGGATAGGGAGACCTGTTGGTCCCACCCCTCCGCTGTTGGAGTTTGTCCGCATACGTTTGTTGCCTTTGGTGTCCTCTGAGCTGGAATTGGGTTCCATGTCCGAGGCTGGTTTGGTCTTGCGTTTTCCAGCTGAGGAGGGACTGGCCTTGATGTCCTCTGTGTTACTGTTCGGTGGGGTGCGGCGCTCCGATGGCGTCTGGCTGCCCCTCCGGCCTTTGCTGTTAGATGCGGCACGTGTCTTGTTGTTGGTGGTGCCCTTGTTGTCTGATGAGTTGCTGTTCTCGTTGATAGGGGTGTTGCTGTTCGGCCGCATTCGCTTACCTCGGCCGCGACCGTTCCTCATCTCCAGATCGCTTGTAGGGGATTCACAAAACCTGCAGCAGTGTTGAAAATCAGATATGAGGGTTACTCATGTCACAGTATTGATACAAGTGCAATACAGTGCTTTAGTTGCGATTTTGAAATAGTTTAATTGAAATTCATTTCTGTGTAAACTCAATACCAGTATTCCAACAAATCCCTCTTTGGACTTTTTCATTCTTATTATCTTACTGCACTTAATCACCGTGAATATAATCGGCACTTCTGACAGTGATCAACAGTCTGCCATGAAAAATGACAAATCTCATCAGTGGTGCAGTCAGCTGTTTTTGTGAAATGGGGATCACCTGTGTGGAATCAAGATGTGACAAGTGACCTTACAATAAATACACTTGTATCTGGAAGGCAAACCCCTGTTGCCCTCATTAGTCATTACTTAGAAGCCACAGAGGCCCAAAGCCTTTGATTGTCAAGATAAAAGGGGAAAAAAAGGTCAGTTTTTGGCATCTGTAATACTCTCTAGATTGCAGCAAAGCCTTTGGAAAAATGTTTTTTTTTTTTTGCAAGATTTTGGCTTCTTCTGTACTTAGCCATACGCTTTCTTAAGTTTGTCTGAGGGGGAGTTGTTTACATTTTTTACTGTGAATCTCGCATACACTGTTGTTTACCGTGATGGTATGCCAAATAACATGCTACAATTCCACACTGTCTCAAAGGAGATTCAAAGAAATAAATCATAACAGTAATACCAAGGGTGACAATACTGTACATTGTTCACTATGGTGTTGTAAACAATGGCAATTATATCAAAATAGATGCACCATTGTTCTTGCCATGTCTTTTTGCAACATACCAATTTGATACTTGGTGCACTATAAGGGAATAAGCACTTTAAACAAAGCCGCACGACTGTCCAAATGAAAGACAAGCAAACATGATTTGAAAAGACAGCCATGAACCTTCTACCTGCTCTGTAATCAAAACACGCAGTCATTCAAATACTTAAAATAGCGGTTTGGCCTTATCTCTCCATAACAGTAATGTAATTATCTTTCTGCACAGCAGTGAAGGTTAGCAGTCTGTGACAAAGTCAGACACAGGGGCTGGTATGACTCACAGCTTCCTCTACAAGTCTCTCCAAACAATTTCAGCCCCAGCAGGGGATGTGAATACATCCGTAGTCTGACAGTGGTACAGGAATTTAGACTCATTACAAGCCCAAGTTTATATTCAGTCCGTTGAAAGCTTTCTGAATTATTCATGGTGTGTCCCTAATGTAGTCGTGCTGCAAACTGTAAGACTATCTTGGTGCAAATGCAACCCAGCAAACCTCATGTACTTAGCATTATTGTGATATACTGTGATACATTAGTGCGATACAGCATCTCCTTGTTTTCCATTAGCACTACTTTAATCTTGATTTTTTTTTCTATTGCACTTAACCATGCATTTCAAATATAGATTCATATTTACATTTAGATGCAGTGCAGGTGCTCTAAATCAAAGCAAGCGCTTGGCAATGTATTTTACACATCCTGTGTGTTTTGCATAACAAAGGCAAGTATCCAGAAATTACAAAAACACCTTTTGCCGCCCACATAACACTGATCTAAGAAATTGCAGCCTTTGAGATAGAGAATGTTTTACAGTGTTGAGGAAAAGCTATTAGTCCAATAATTGGATTCTGCAATCTGGCTTGTTAGAGTAGCTTTCTATTTCCACTACTGCCTCCTGGGACATCAGCCGTTTGCCAATGAATCCTGTTTCTCCAGGCACAACATAAAGACTAACATGTACTCTGTAGATCCAGTGGCACACTGGCAATTTGGTGCATTAGGCTGTATATCCTTGAGCAGATGCTGCTACAGCAGATTCATATCACACAGAATATGAAAAGGTTAAGAGACCAAGTACCAAGAGCTTGGGTAGAGTGAACGCATCAGTGATTCATGGCAATTGTGAACTCTCTTCTACCTTGACATTTACAACTACCATGCACGACAGTAAATTTAATAGTACACAAATCCTTGCTATTTTTTTCTCCGTTTTGTGCTGACTAATGCTTAGATATTTATGATTATACTTATCTCCTTTTTTTGAGACCAAGCAATCTGTAACCCCATCCCTATATAACTGCATCTAAATGATCACAAGAATAATGTGCAAAACTTGCTTTCTCCACATGAAATAAAGCGAACAGGCTGCTTACCTGGGGGGAGCCCAGTCATGCCGTGTACAGTCCAACAGGGTGCCCACATATGTCTTGTTTCTCCAAGTAACATTGACCACCAGCATGCCTGTAAGACAAGAAATTGAAGATTCACACATTTAGATTGTGTTAACTGTGACAATAAGTCATGTACCAAACACAACGGAGAACATTTCACTGTCAGATTCATGTGTAACTGTCTGCACTATGCGAGCAGTGAGTGCATTGTGGCTGCTCCATCAATGTGTTAATCTTTGCTAAAGGGTGTCATATGCGAGATAGTTACACAAGTCAAAGATCCTTTTTTAATCTCCTTCACTCAGTAAAGCCGTAGGGGCAAGACTGACTGATATCTTCTAAATGACTTGGAACAGACTCAGCTGCAGTCAGTATTGTAAAACCTGTACAAGATACTGGCACAAGGTCTCACGAAGAATGATCACGCTGAGGTTACCGGGGAATACTCACTCAACACTCTTTCCATTTAAATAAGGCATCTCGCAGCACAAGAGATCTCCCTGATGGAGAATTACTTGGAGGCAAATACTTTTCGCAACCCTCTATCTCACTTTTCAGCACAGAAATTTACTACCTTGGGGAAGAGTATGGATTTACTACTACAGCTTCTTAAAAACAACCAACAAGCTCCTGGGTTCAACCAATTCAACGTGAAGGGGTTCAGTTTGACAGACTGTAAATGAGTGTGCAAGAGAAGCTTCTTGACTTCTCTGGTATTGCTGCAATCTGTCACACTTAGAAGCTTCTGTGTTGCCATTTGGCTGGTGTGAATTTGGTAGCACTTGGTGTGAGCTACACAATCCGACCTGTGCCGAGTGTGATACCTGATCTCACATTTTAACATCTAAAATTAGTTCCAGAAGATCACACGACTCTCTATGTATATTTCTCCACTACGAAACGAAATACTCTTCATTTCAACAGCTTGTATATCATCAGAATGTCACAATCCATTATGCAGGTTTGTGCAAAGTTATTTAACCAGCACTTTAGATGTTTAACTGCAGGAAATACAGCACGGAGATGCTGCTTCTGAAGGCATGGTGGAGGCAGATGATGGATCATTTTAGATTTTGGTCATAAATACCAACGTAAATCACCGACTAAACAGCGTCAGAGGTTTAGGAGCAACGGCTGTGCACAAAAACATTCTGAAATCATTGCCCACACCATCCCCCTCACTCCCCGGTGGTGACCTCAGCTTGCCACTTCAGCACTGCAGAGAAACTGGAGGCTGCAGTGAGCTAACTTATCTAATGGCACAGGAATGCTGGCTGGCAGCTTCCATCCCTCCAAGCATTTTATTAGCTTAGGAAACCTCTCTTGCTCACCCCATTTTCCCTCTCTCCTTCACCCTCACCCTCATTTCCTCTTTTCAATGGTATAACCATCCTTGGCTTACAATCTTTCCCCCCCTCCCACACACACAAGTCACAGTTCAGAACTCATTTTTCTCTTGCTGCCACTGGCGTGAAGCAGCCAGTGTACAGGGCGTTTATATATGTTTACAGGAACCTGCTGACACTTGGCCACGAGTCTCTTCCTTCAATCTATGACCTGAAAACATGAGAGCTCGGTCAAGGCTGGATCCAAGTGCAAATGTCGTTTGTGTGCGCGCTGGGTTGTGGAGAGGTCCTCGAGTTCAGATTTCTGTCACATTAAAAGAACCCAGACCTTTTCTAAAACGCCTTCAACAGCCCGCCCCCCTAAGCTCTCCAAACACTCCAACACAAAATGGCTCTGGCAGCTGGTCGTGGCAGGATGTAAATCAAGGCAGGGCAAATGAATGACTAGCCTTTCATGATGTGCAGGATATAGCCTTCCCTGCATTCTCTGGAGAGGGCTTTGGAAATTACACCATGGGTTGTCAAAAGTCTTTAATGATTTTAAATTAGCATACGGTCTTTAGCTGAGACAATGGATAAGCATGAGTGGGATTTTAGTGTTACTGATGGCGGTACTGTTAAAAAATGTATTTAAGTAAAACAGTTTGGGAAATACATTTATGTGCTTTTTTGCCCCAGAGTTTAGTGAGTATCTGGATACAGCTGTGATGTTTTTTTATTTTCAGCAAGAAAGCAGAAAATATAGTTCAAGATTTTACTATTGTGTGCAGAAGTGCAGGTTATGAGGTAAAGCACATACTAAAATCGCTCATATTATAAATTTAAATTGAACAAAGTGAACATAGCATTTTATTCCAAGAGAAAATGCAGCTTTTTATGTATAAATATACTGGAAATGCAGACATCTAAGTTGTTACTGCAACCCAAGCAGACGCTGATAAACCTTTGGGTCATTCTGAATATATAGCTGGCACATCATAAGAGTTTTGGATTTCCTGTAATTCCGCCCACAGATGGACTAAAGCTCAATCAAACTGTATGAGGAGCATCTCAATACCCATCTTCAAGCTCCTGCAAAGACTTTTCAACATCACAGTCTTGTTCTGAAGAAATTCCACGGCGTATTCGAGCGTTTGATAAGGATCAGTGTCCTGCTGGAAGACAAATCTTTGCCACAATCTGACATGGTGAGTGCTTTGCATTGGGTTTTCCTCAGGAATTCCCCTGTATTTCCTTCAGCTACACCTCTCAGGTGTCTGATCGTGAAAAGCCCACAGTGTAGGGTTGCATACGCTTAACTCCATGAAAACAAAGTGGATGACACAGACGTTGAGAAGAGGTGCAGCAATCGATCTTATTGAGCATTTACACTCTAAATAGGTTGCGGATTGATTGGCCAGAAATACTTTATATGCTGTCAGTAGCAAAAGCTGCATAAACACTGCAATCATTAAGCAGCCTATAAAATGTAACTACTGTATTCAGATAAAACATCAGACAGGGTAGCTGTAGGAAATGTCACGCGGCCGTAGCAAATATGTGTTTAAAATAACCACTACTGATGGGTACATACATCCAGTATAACAAGCAAATATGCAACAGAAAACCCTGTAATAGTTTCATACTCATTATAGGTCAACAGCTCAGAATCACTGACAGGCCTGTTTTGTAGCCTCTATGCTCACTGTCATGTGTTTTTTTTTTTTAAATTTCCCCCCGCATGGTTTCCTTCTGGCCATGTTCCCATGCTGAAGCCAAGGAACTCTGTAATCCTGTCAGAGTGGTCCTTGGCTTCTGGGTCACCTCAGATCTCTGCTTCTGACTCCGAATGCTAATAACGTAGCTCCTTGAGGGTTATGTGGGACACCTCAAGGACATTCAAAGAAAATTTGGACCCGTCTTGACAGAAATGGGAATGTTGCTAAAAAAAAAAAAAAGTATAAAAAACAAGGAAAGAAAATGTTACAGCACTTCAAATTTAATTAAGTTGTTTTGAAAAAGCGAGTTAAACTGATGCTGTCTAAAGACTCAGTGTGTATGTGGTGTATAGCTTACACAAAGTGAAAATGACAGGCCAAGTTATTATATCATCCTCCTCATCATGGGCATAAGTGAAAAGAGTTTTCAGTGCTGACACTTAAGAAGTTACATCAGCGCTTGGGAATTCAATTTCTAGGTCACACTCTGTAACTGTGAAAAGTCCAAGGTAACTTCATCCTAAACTAACTGCGATCACGACCAACAGTTAACAATCACTTTACACCGTTGCCATACTGTCATTCTAAGTAAACTCTTCCCTCAAATCATAGCTATTATTTTTTATAGATAGTGTTTTCCCAGCACAGCCAAGCACATCTCTTCTACCCTACTGCATACACAAGTAGGCACAGGTTCTTGTTAAAAATGTACCTTGCGTAGATGACAGTTTCTCTTCATTAAGCAACCATTATTGTGTTGATACCAGCTTAATAAACCATGAGTAGATATGCTGATTGCACACTAATTTGGCTACTAGGGAGGGAGAAAAATAAAAGGAGTGGCAGTTAAAAATGATGACATGCTCTGAGAAGATGAATAACTATGTGAAGCTCTGGTTTGCTGAAAATTTACTCCTTAAATATTTCTGCGCAGAATCCAGTTCTGAAGTGTCGCATTTGATATAATTTGCATCACAGTGTTTTGACTGGACCGCTTAATGAAGTCTTGATAGAAGGGATATTCATTCACAGAATTTCTTGGCAATAGAAAGAAATATGCTCAAGGGTATGCAATGAGATTAAGTTTTAAATGCTGGAAACTGAAAGCCATTTGCATTTATCTGTACGCTTTCATCCTGGGAATAATTTTCAAGCTGTCGGGACAAAGATGTCAATGTCAAGTCTGTCTAAACATGGAAAGTCCTTGACAAAACAACCCAAACAAATTTCCCTGTGGCAGAAAGCAAATTACACAAGAAACTAGGATGACTTTCCATCGCATGACCATTTGTTTACACACGGGGAGTCACATATGAGTGTTTGTGTGGGCCGTGATCCCTCTCTTTACTCACTGGATTTGTTTCAGGGGAAGAAACAGAGTGGAGTTCAAAGATCAAAAAATAAAACTTGCTCTTTGGAGCTGCAGTTCACTTGGGATTTGTTTGCTAGGGGAGGGTCGCTGTGGGGTGAAGGGAAAGGGTCGGAGTGATTTGGAGCGAAACCCGGTTCCCTGCTCCCTCCCCCATCCCCCCGCTTTGTGTCAGCCTTAATAGGGTCACTCAGGACAGCTGAGTGAAGCCCGCATTAATGAGAGGAATTGGCCTGTAATTTTACCACTCATTTCCTTTCAATGCTGTTGAACAACAAATGGCAGGCCTACTTCGGCGCCGAACTCCGCTGCATACTTGTATAAGATTACTTGAACAAGAGGGTAATGAAAGGGGAGAAAAAATTAAGTCAGGAGTAGCTCGTCTGCTGCATGAGTGACGGCCATGTCCTGCCCTAAAACTCCCCTCCTCCCTACTTAACACATTTCATTAGGTTGCAGTGGGGCCAAAATATGAGGTCCTCTGCTGCTGGTGAAATCTGCGAGGGCCATGGGTTCACCGGTTGACCTCTGCTCTGCTCCAACTCAACAGGAATTCAGTGGGGTTAATGGCATTTTCACTGACTGACCTTGTCAAAACGCCTTTGTTATCTTTGAAAATTGGAGATCACTTTTGCGTAATGATTGGCTGTGACATTACATAACTGCTTGTGCAAAATATAAAATCACAGCTTTAAAAGTGCAAAAATGGAATAAAACAAGACTAGCCTTGGAAAAAACTTACTTACAATTACCAACACTTGCAGTTTTCACCTTTTGTACACAGTCAGATACAAATGTAATTATTGACAGACTCTCTGTGTATCCTGTTTAAAAAACAGACATTTCTTCTCCAGTTCCAATTTTCTCTGCAATAAAAGCACCACTCATCAAGGTTGCATGTAGACAAGAAAGTGAGAACAATGAGAAAAATAGTGTCAGTATTCATTAGGGAGAGAAGATAAAAGATAGCCGGGTGCTGCCAGGAGCAATAACTGTAACCTTGACAAATGAAGCGTTTGAGCATTCAAGTGTCTGAGCATGTTTCCAACAGTCCATTTTAACGGTGTTTCTGCACTTGTGGTGCATAAAACGAAGTCGAGCTTGTCCAGCTATGTCAGTGTCAGAATAGAAAGTCCTAAGACTGACCTTTATCTGAAATGCTTTGCAGACAGCAATTTAGGACGAACTGTGTGACTCACTCGCAGAGCTGGAGATGGAGGTTATACAGTGGAATGTAGTACTTGCAGTATTTTAAGTGTTATGTTAACACAACCCCCAAGGGAGCCTTTGCTCCAGTTTGAGAATCCCTGTGCTAGGATTTTGTTTTATCTTGTAAGGTAGTAAAATGAATATTTTAGGGGTTTGGACTGTTGGTTCGACAAAACAGGCAATCAGATGTCTGTATGTGTCCAACCCCTGGTTGTAGTTCGTTATTTGTCTCTAAAACATTTGGTTGCCACATTTAGTAAACACTAGATCTCAACTGTTAGTGGATTTTTGGGGCCAACGCAATACCAGTTTTTATGGAGAAAAAAAAACAAACTGTATTGTCCAGTATTTTTTTTATCTATCAGTTAGATTGAAAAGGAAAAATTGTCAGGTCACTGTTTATTACCTTCCCAGGCCTGTATTTCACAAACTAATTGGCAACACACACCATTTGACTCTGTATCACCATGTGCTCAGCGATGCATTCTCTGCTGCATGTGCTGCCAACAGTGAGTAAACAATGGAGTGAAATGGAATGAAGTTTTCATAACAGTGCACACTGGTTGACATGTAGGCCAATACTAATATCTGTGACTGGCTAACATCAGCTGACCAATATTAGCCAGGCTCTAGAAAATACAAGTAAAAAATGGCTGTCTTGATTGAGTCACACAGTCAACACACATCCATGCTTATCAGGAGGTCACATGCCCTGATGCGATCACACCATCTTGGATAGTGGATGATAAAGTAACAGAAAGTTACCCATCATGTTAGTTAGCTTATAACTAGCAAATCTGTGTTATGGGTAAAACATTTCAAGATGCTAGCTTATCAGTACGACATATCATTTACATTCTACACCAACAACTGATTAACCAACCACTTTTTAATGTGTTGGTTGCAATCAGATTTGTTCAGGTGAAATACTGACAGTCTCAGGCAGCCTCTGTTCCGAAATCATATTGTTATAAACAGACAATAAAAAGACAAATTCCAACACATTATAACCGGTTGTCACGACTGTTATGAAAGTAACATGACCAGCTGTTCCAAGTACAGTGTGGGAGTACAGATCTCACTTTCCTTCAGCTGTGACAGTCCTGACAGCAGCACGCTATACTATAAAACTTGTTAGATAGCTGCTCAAATGCAATGTGTCAATGTGCACAACACATTCACACCTTCATTGTAAACACAAGACAAAAAAATGAAGTTGGAGCACATTCTTGCTGCTGGAACACAGAAAGGTCGATAGCAGAACCAGTTTAACTGATATTCTTACATCCACCCCTTCAGATCTGCGAGCCAGCAAATTCTGTAGATTAAACCGTAGTAAAAAATAATCTTTAGCTGCAGCCCTGTAAAAAAAAAACACGACTGCATAAAAGTAGAATAAAAAATTACTGCTCTCAGTCCAACAGCGGAAAAGTTACAGATGACTAGCAGATGAGACAAGCGTGTGGTTGATGATTTTATTTGGGATTTTGGAGCATTTCAAGTGAGCCCTATCTGAAAAGTTCAGGCTGCAGTCTGGTTCATAAGAGGTAAAAGTGTAAAGTCACTCTCACTGACAAGAATAACAGCCTGTGAGAAGGTCAATTCTCTCATACCACTGAGAGGCAAAGGAAGGGAGCATTAGTATGCTTCCCACATCGGCCGACATTATCAGCCGCATGCAGCAGTTTCTCCCTCCACAGCAAAAGGAAAAAAAAATCTGTACATGTTTACTCTTACAGTGGGAGTAGATCACAAAACAGCAGTCAGCCATGTTTGCGAAAGCCAAAAAAGAAATATTTGACATCTCAACCAACTTAACGTGTACTTATTACTGTAAATAATTTGTACTGAGGCAGGGAACAGTTTCCTTAAATGTCATCTGGGTAAATCTACCATCTTTCGGTTAAAGCAACGCCTCTGGTGTTTTTCCTTAAAGGAGATGGTGCTGAGATTAAGAGACAGGTCTGCCAAAGGCGCATTACTCAAGCTCTCCCTGACGTGTATATAGCAAACATGATATCTTATGACAACCACTGGCAAAGCCTACAATTCCTCCAGGCATATGATTTACGTTTCAAGGCCATTTAAGTGCTTGAAAAAATGCAGTTGTCAGCCAATAAGAATGGGAACCAATGTGTCTCTTAAGAGATTTGGGTTGACTCAGGCGCCATCTTGCTAACAATACACAGGGAGTCGAGCTGTGACAAACAAGACAAGCCTTCTCCTTTAGAAAGCCGTCAGTATCTAAAGTTCTCCGAGTGTTATTTGAACCAGATATTTGGGAAAGCTGGTGAGTGCTCACTTTTTCCCTTGGAAGTCAGCCACTTTCACTTGCATAGTGAACGCTGATGAGGGTAAAGACTGGCTTAGCGAGTTACAAAGTGGCTGAGGAACTGGCAAATCTACTGTGTGCGGGCTGGAGAAAGGAAAGCGAAGCATCCCTTTTGTTCTTTTCTTTTGAATACGACCGTTAACAGAAGTTGTGTCTTCTGTGATTGATTTTTCACTCCATCTCCTTCTTGCTCATTGGCCTGGCAGACAGCTACAGGCCTCCTGACAATGCTCACTCTCATTTCAAGGACAGTTTCTATAGCAAGTTCACAGGGAGCAGCCACCGCTCGCCTTTGTAAAAACATTTCAACGAGGCCACTGACAGGTGGTCTTCAAAGGAGCAAGGAAGCATAGCTGGCAAGTGAGCTACACAGCCAAGTACCCCTTTCATACAATATTCCTCTTCTCAACTCCCTGACAGGGTTGGAGAAATAGAGGTGGAAAAAAAAAAAAAGACATCTCTCGAATGTTTATACAGGAATATCCGTTTCACTCTGACCTCTCTTCTATGCAGATGCCAAACAGCTTTTAACTCCTGTGCTAAAGCCAACGTTCGCAAGGCTCCAATGATGTGTGCTGCATAAATAATCCATGAGACAAACATTTATCACAAACAGCCTGTATTATTTATCTATTAGGGAGCTTAAGAAGCTGTGGGACCTGCTCGGGGAATAGCCTGCTGTGCACTGGAGGGTCGGTGTGTGTGAACGCCACACTGGCACTGGCATGGAGCTGCAGTGTTTGGCCAAAGGGGCCCCCTCTGTGTTCCCTCTGCCCTGGAGCAGGAGCCAAGGCGTTCTGGGCTGCGTTTCAAGAGCAATAAACTTCTCCAGCATTTTAGAGATGGCATTTGGAGGTATCAGCATGCTAAGCCTGGGAGGGGTTGGCCCATCGCTCTGCCGACACGACCCTGGGAGCTGCCACTGCCTCGTCTGTGCTGAGGGGATTTGTGTCAGTGCCGGGCCTTAAAATACCACGACTCCCCCCTCTTCTTCCTCCTGTCTACGCTTCACTCACCCCCAGACTGACAGCAAGACACAGACTCACTTTCTCTCATCATTTTTTTCCCCTCCTACACAAGACTAAACGCATTAAATTGTATGTGTTTTTATAAGTTGTATGGGTTGTTTTGTTCATTCAGGGACCCATTATATGCTCAGACCTCTATCTAAATCTGGTCATTATCCAGATTCGGCTGAAAGTGCTGCAACATCTGAGCTCAAATTACACAGGATGAAAAATTTATTCGGCCTCATCAGCCAAGATTCTTGTCAGCTCTGACCGAAGGTGCAGCTTCTGTGATCGCGTTTTGTTAGGTGTTGCTTGCTTCCTCCTCATCTGTTTCTTTCTCTGGCACTCGGCGAGTCGGGTGAGGCGCAGACAATTACTGGGAGCCTGTTGTTCATTTACTCCCACAAGGCCGAAAGGCGGAGGTGATGAAGCAGCTGTTGGTTGGCATGCTAAATGAAATGCACACACACACACTGTGCATGCCTAAACAGCTCTGTATGAGACTTGTCATGCAGAGAAGTGGAGGACTGCTCAACTTCACTGCTAATCAGGAAGCCTCTGCTACGTCTTTGGGGCCCCTGTTTGTTCCTCTTCCCTGGTACTCTGCCTGGATTTGCTTGATTTCCTCATTTGGTTCTCATTTGTTGAGTTGCCACACAGCGCGACAAGTCTACATTCACGGGTCTCTTAGGGAAACACAGCTGAATGGCAGTGCAGTTTGATGTAAGCAGCATCTGTGTCTTTTTCAGTTTAAAACTAGCCAGTGGGTTGTTCGTGGGCTTGTACCATTAAAATGATGCAGAAAGAATCCTTGTGTTTAAAGCAGTGTGGAAAATGTAATACAATAGAGGGTATTGAGAAATGCCTCATTGCTGAGACTCACCCTTATATCTCCACTACACTGTTGGTTTACTGTTTATATGTCACCTAAAAGTGACACTTAAATACTCAGTAAAGATTTAAAACAGTGCAGAGTTCAGCCTCAGCACTCTCTCTAAAGCACAAAACCATATCTGATTTGCCTGCAGTGAACGGGCTGCCGCTTGAATAAATTCACAACAGACTGAAAGTCATAACACAGAGAAACTTGCAGTAATCAAACCAATCGCTTCATCTTTTATATGACATTTATCTGATTTTCTACCCTGACTCAGTCTACCTGACACAAGCTACTTTTGTGAGAAAAAAAAAACCCTGACTTCAAAGAGAGTGAAGTGGGTTGGAGGATGGAAACCATACTGGTCTCTCCAGCTCTGATGGTCATAACAACCTGTGTGCTACACCTGCAGAGTGTCTCCCTCCTCCTCCCCTCTACCATCTCTCTCCACCATACCACTTTTAAAACCACTCAAAAGCTCCCACCAACCTCCTCCCCACTGAGCCAGATAGAGTAGAATCAGAAGAAAACACAGCTCCATCAGGCCAAACCACTACCTCTTTCAGCCAAAATAGCAGCTTTGAGAGGGTGAGTGCAGGCAAAGGACAGACTTGGTTGGGGAAAGGGAAGGGGGCAGGGCGAGAGGGAGGCTCAATCACTCTGTGGGAGGCAGAGAATGAGGGAGCACAAACATAGTACTGGTGCTGGCTCTGAGCCATGTTTGTGTCACTAACAGAAGTAGCCTTGTCTACCCCCCCCCACCCCTCCGCCCTCCTGCCTCAACCCCTTGCCTTGCACTCGCTCTCTCCCAGTTTGCTTGGAAACAGAGTCAAGGGGTGACTGGCTGGATGCTTGGTAACAGAAAAGAGCTGCAACAGAGAGGAGAACAGGGGTGAATCAGACACAGCCCAGGGCTGGAGCAAAAATCAAAAAAGGGGGAAAAAAGCCACTCAATAGCAGTGACTGTGCTTTGGGAATGTTGATGAGCCGGGGACCTTTTTTCTGTTTGGTTCCTCCAAGTGAACCAACAAGCAGCACTGTGGATGTGTGGGCGATTTGTACTCAGCATGCCCGCAGAGCCGCTGAGCGCGAGCTGCTTTGAAGATTAGGTGTTTGCATTATTTCACATGCACAACAGCAAAAAAAAAAAAAGGGAGGGGGGGCAGTTTTCAGACCCAGCAGAACCTGATACTGCTAGTGATACATCTTTAAATTAAATAAGCTGAATGCGGTTTCGATCAAAGGGAGGAAAACTGAGAGCTTCTAAGATTTCACTCGGACTGCGCTGCAGGAGAGCAGCCAACTCTATTCCCAACTGGCAGGCTTGCAAAAAAAAGTACTTTGTGTTATGAGGCATGATGTTGTTGAGCAGATATCTCTGTGCAACAAACTCCCGTCTGCGCACTACCAAGCGAAAAAAACAAAACAAATCAAGGCCACCTAAGAACTGCCTGCCAACTACTATTCTTCTTGGCAATATTATGCAGCATGTGTGCTGTTAAAGCACGCATTAGTACCACCACCACTTCCTCAGGCAGTCTGGGCATATCCAATTACATTTGAGCAGGCAAAATATGTATGGTAATGACAGCAGAATGATCTTTTTTTTTAACAACAGAAGCTTCACTAAAGCCCAGAGAAAGCGATACCTCCTTGATGTCTTAATGCAACCATACAACCACGCTGGCTATGTGAATAAAATAAAATAAAAAACACAAACTACCCCATATGTTTTTAGCTTGTTTTCTTTTATGCCGCAATCCAGGATGCATTTATTGCGTGTTCAACCACTTCACTTACCATCTTCAGTTTCCTGCCACACAATGCCTTCCAGATTGACACTGGTTCCGGGCTCGCAAGGCCCCAAGCACTCGGGTTCGGTAGCCAGGGCCACATCGGACGTGTTCACCGCCACCGAGCGCGTGCGCACCATTATCTGCTCGCACGGCGAGGCAATCTCACTGTTGCCTACTGCGGCCAGGAGGTGGAGGGGAGGAGGAGCTGGCGTGGAGACAGGAGACTCCATCTGTGAAGAAAGAAGTGGAGGGTTGAGAAAGAAACACACGAGACATTTCTGAACCACTGTATAAACACATACGGAGCAGATGTTGAGATTCAGCCGACGGATGCCACAATGAGAGGAAGTGAACAAAGTGCTGAACGCCTGGAAGACGTTCTGGTATTTCAGTGGGCTTTGGAAGCACTCTTCATCAGAGGAAAGGGGTGATGCGGCAGCGGTTCGTGCTGCAATGTACTACAGTGTCTTTCCTTAGCCTTAGAGGTGATTAGCAGGCAGGGAAGGCAGAGAAGGGAATGTGAACTGCTTTGACTGCCTCTGTGGAAGGACAGAATTAGTTATGCAGGGTCGGCCAAACAATCCCTCCCCCAGCTCTCCTCCCGCGCACACAGCAGAGCGAGATTCATGACACCGAATCATCTCGCGGACTGATCACTCATTAATTCCCTCAATTAAAGAGCTAGTTGTGGTAAGGGAGCGGGCTGCTGAGGGTCAGTAATTGATTCCACCTGTTCTGACACGCTGTGACAGCAACGAAGAGACAGTGGGCCTACGTGGAAAACGAAAATGAAGAGGACAGCAAAGGAGGGGAGCAGCGCCAGAGAGAACCGGAGGCAGAAAAATGTGTAGGTGGAAAAAAGACAGAGAGAGGAAGACTGACGGTGATTTAAGGGCCACAGTGACACCAGGCTTAGTGCTCTTTATTCAAGGCAGTCGACATTAAAGCGCTCCAAATCATTAGCACTGAACTGCATGAGGAATGCCATGCTGCAGCCAACACTGCACATTTATTAATTGGGCATAAACCACTCAGTGCTCTGGAATATGCTGCCAATGCTGGATCCAATTAGACTTAGGAGACAAAACAACAATTGACACATTGGATTATAAGCCTGTACACCCTTTAAATAATTGTTCTAATCTACTTATTGCTCCAAAGTGAGCATAATGGAGAGAACTAACACAACTTAGTACTGCATATATTGAGGTTGTTGCTTAAGATTGATCCATCCGGGAATCGAAAAGTTGCCGTTTTGATTGGTTGGTTAGTGGTCCTCTTGAGTCCAACATTTTAAAAAACAATTTACAATAGAATAAACAAAACTAAAATCTGTTACTTGCAGTCGCCTCACAGTAATAACCTATGAGCTCTGAAAGATAAATGCTGCCGTGTTCTCTTTCAATCAAACATAATGTAGACCATGAATAAACAAAGGCATTTCAGCAAAGTTGGTTGTTGGAGTTTGTTTACTGGAAACTTACATTAGTCCCACATATTAGTAATGGGTCGACCCCTAATCCAGAATGAATTGGGCCTTTTTGCCTTTATTGGATAGGACAGTCGAGAGACAGACAGGAAAGCGGGGGAGAGGAATGGGGGTTGGGAATTGTAGCGAAGGGCTATGAGCAGGATTTGAACTGCCGGCTGCTGCGTCGGGAACTATAGCCCCTGTACATGGGTCGCCAGCTCAACCACTTGAGCTATAGTGGCACCAAGAGCGAAATAATTAAACTGTTGGTACAACTTAACTTAATCCTACCTAATTAATAAATCCTAACAACTCTGTCGACTGCTTGAATGAATGACAACAGCTAATCCTGAGAAATATCTCGGCATCTTCTGAATAGACACATTTGTTGTTTCCACATGCTGAATTTTACGTTTGGTTCTTTAGCTTTTGAGTATCTACAAAACTAATAACTCCTACCATACAGCTATATTTTGGTGCTAATTTGGAAATGTTGAAATGCTATATTGCTAATCTAAGGTGAACATTATAGCTGCAAACCACCAGCATCTTATCACTGACATGGTTAGCATTTAGCTTAAAAGTTAGCATGGCTGTAAATGCGTACTTCTAGGTATTTTTGCCATGATTAGTTCTAGCCAGTAGAACTGACAGGCACTGGAAGTGTTAACTGTAAATATGACCAGAATTCTCTAAATTTAGTGGATTTCCTCCCCCAGAGTGACACAGAGGTATTGCTTCAGTGCGGTTTATTTGTCTGTCAGCAAGATTATGTAAAAACTATCAAGTACAGTTTCATGAAACTAGCAGAAAGGTGGAGCATGGCCAAAGGAAAAACCCATTAATCCGGATCTGTTTATTTAAAGTTATGAGATAAGGCATTGGCCTTGGCGGAGGATTGCACTCTTCTAATGCCCCTCTAGTTCAACCTTTTTTTTTTGTATTTTATATGATCTTAACCTACCACCTAAAAACATAATCTGCCATAAAAAATACTAGCATTTTGTGTTTTATTTTTCCATGCTGTCGAATTTCCATTAAGATGTACTTTGAGACTATTTGCCATGAATTATTCTGTGAGGCACATCAATCAGAAAATAAAAAAATCCAAATCCATGATGAACAAAAGTGCTTTGAAAACCAAACATTAGTCTTTGATGAAATTTAATATTAGCTCAAGACTTGACATCGCACAAGCGTTATATTTCATGGTTTACTGAAATCAGCGTGGATAGTCCATTTCTCCCCATGCTAAGAGGAAGAGCAAATTAATGTGTGCAGAGAGCGACAGAGAGTCGCGGCTAACGACATCGTAATCACTGTGTGTCAGTTTCTGATGCATGATGTGGCCACGCTGCAGGTCGGCTGAGTGAATGAGACAGGACAGGTAATCACCCGAGCTGTCACCACACACTGTTCCTGGGCCTTATGGAGACACAGAGGGCTGCAGACAAGAGCGCACAATAAACCCTCCTTCAGAGTGACAGCTAACGGTGAAAGGTGCAAACAGGTTCATGCAGAGGCTCCTCTAAATTGACTCAACTCCTCAAACTCCAAGTGTTTGTGTCGACATTTTAGGAGCTGACATTTGTGACCAAAGTTAGCTGACATAATGATGACCTGGGGGTAAAAAAAAAAAAACTCCTTTCCAGGAGTAAATTGTTGCACGTATTTTTAGATTCACATTATCAGTCGTTTTTTGGTGGCTAGCTGCCAGTGGCCAGCTTGAATTACCACTGGTGCTACCAGCTAGCCATCCATTTATTTCCTTTAGTTATTCATATTGTTTTTACATGGATCCATACTGACCCTTTATATTAGAGAGCTAATGGAGCCCAGGACACTGTTGTAACCACTGTTGTCTTCCTAATCAATGAATCGGCAGGACATTTTGTCAATTAACGAATGTTAGAAAGTTATCCAAAGCTGCAACCAGACGTTTTTTTTGGTGTATTTGCTTTAAAAAAAAAAAAGAAAAGAAAAAAAGAAAGACTAAAACAATTAATTGATTATAAAAAATAGCTACTGATTAATCTTTAATTCATAATTTTCTACAATTAGATTTTTCAACTAATTGCTTCAGCTCAAGACCAGGAAGTACTGAAAACCCAAATGCCAGTGACTCTTGCACAAAATGCTTTTATGTGATAATCAGGTCATGAGTTATGTACGGCCTGTTCTGACTGCAACACTTCAAAACCGTTCATACTGAAGAAGTTCTGAGAAACACACTTTGATTACTTTTTACACCAAGACATGGAAAGCTCAGCTACAAACATAGTCTATACATATACGCCCCTCACCATTTAGAACAAACTAATGTACAATGCCTTTAACTGGGTTTTATTTGACTCTACAAATATGAATTCTTAGCACACACAACATTTGAATTTACTGAGAAAAATGTACTTAGATCCACATATATTCGGTTACATCTGGAATTTTTTCCCGGTGCTTGAATTTCATGCCATTTCTTTACATAAACAAAGATATTTCCACCATAAATGGATCCACAAAAGGGAGAAACGGGTGCATAAAAATTCACCAGAACGTAGGAAATGAGGACTTTGACACTTGTAGATTCCCCAATATTTAATTGAAACTGATACTCGTGCCACCACCTGCTGGACTGGAGTATGTAGAACAAGATTCAGTAGTTTGTCGGCCATATTGGACGTATGTTTGTTCTCTGATATTGGCTATTTACTGTCTTCAGAGCCCTCAAGGGCCATTTAAGCTCTGTGACACTTCCAAATAGGACAAATCCTAGGTTTTAATGTTAATAGTTGCACGCATCCAATGGGAACAGTACTGGTTAATTTGTCCACAATTATAGGTGGCGGTTGACGCGTGCAGTGGGAACAGGCTTTAATAAACCCCAATTTCAAATGACAGGAGGTTAATGATGGGAGCTAATAATGAATTAAGGAAAATAACAGGTTAAGTGTCAGTGCAGAGTGAAGTTTAAAGATTCCCCTGGTTTCCTGCTCCAGCCTTCCTATCAGCATCCTTTTTAACTCTCTAATTAGCCACATTAGGAGCACTGAATGTTGGCGATTCCCAGAACAATTCCAGTCAATATTCCTGAGCTTAATAATTTCCACTAATGAACTGATGAATTTCACAGTCATCTCTAATATTTTCCGATTAAGTGGAAGCTTGTCTGAATGAGCTTTGACTTTATTATTTCCAGTCAATTTCCAAACAGGGGAAGGAGGAATTATTTCATTTCAGCTGTCAGAGTTCTAAGTGAAAGGCCAGCCTAAAGCCACGACACAATAAAGGAACCATTCACCAAGTAAAATAATTAAAATAGAATCACAACGGATATGGGACCAGTTTACAATGCGCATGAACAATGCCGCTCTATTTCCAAGTTCTGTCAATGGATGAGAGAACAAAAGGACTTTCACTGCGGGGCTGCAGAATGTAAACCCACACAGTGAAATGCCTGACGTCTTGTCCGGGGTTTTCGAAAAACCACATGCAACTGAACTACACAACTTGTCAGATTACAAGGCTCTGCCCGACGCTCAGCCGAAGCCAAATTCCATGATTTCTCCCCTCCTTGCAAGACTTTACAGAAGGATTTTGAAATCTTCCCCCAAAACCACAATGCCTGAGTGTCACGCAAACCTTTTCTTAACTGAAACCCCATGCCAGCTCCTTGAGAAAGCCACACTGGCAAGAATAGTGTTTAACTCGCGGACAAAAATCCTATGAATCTTGGATTGGCGTTGTGCATACCTTAAGAGTGCTGACTGAGGGGGAACTGCGCCTGGATTTCCAGTGATCGCACAATAACACGGCCGTGGCAGATGGATGCATGCTGCACTTTTTACTGGACACATTAACTTCAGCTTTAACTTGTTTATTAGAGTTGGGATTAAGAAACTGAGCGCTGAGCTTGGGCGAGGATCACGAAGAGGATTACAGCGCAGTGTCATACCGAGACACCTGTCTTGGCTGTAGTCATGTGGGCAGCGAGGAGCCATACGGAGTCGACCAAGTCATGTTTTAAATCTTTTTTTATAGTCCACACTTCGCAAGCAATGCAAGTACAACAGCCCTAACCTTGACTGTGGGATCATGAGTGCCTATTAGTGAGTTTGCTACAAGCGCTGGGGAGATGTATTTTTTATTTTCTTACCAGACACAGTGACACACAATTCAAGATGGGGGGAGACTGGGAACTTTCTACTGTAATCACATCACAGCGAATGTGTATTTTTGTTCATTTTGTCAGACAAACTAGTGATTAATGATCTGCAGTGCTGGTCAGGGTGGTATTTATGTGATCAGATTTCATACCACGTCCGACTTCTGACAACAGAAACTGAAAAATATTGAAATGAGAACAACTATACTGGGAATTCTGTGAATTCACTCAGATGTGACGACAGATAATGGAGGGCTGAGCAAAGGTCTGGAGGAGGACGTCCACTTTTCTTTCCCCCCTTACTTTCAGTGTCTCCCTTTCTCCAGTTACAAACAAGAAAAACTAGTTTTGCAATAGATACATAAAGGTAAAGTCAGTGACAAAAAAAAAGATAAATATAGATGTAAGTATATTAGAGCAGTGGAAAATGCCAGGGTCACATGTGGCTCCCGAACATGGCGGACACAGCCACAGGAATGAATGGCAGTGGATCGTGACGGCAGACTGAGCCAGAACGTGATGCAGCTGGATGATATTGGTTACACTGGTGAGCGGAGCAATGCTTTGGTGAGCAGGCACAGGCAGAATGGAGATACAGGGTTATTTTTCTCAGATTGCAGCGCGCACCTGTCAGGACTGACAGATGGAAAAGTGAACCCGAACACGTTGCTTTGAATTAAGGAGTCATTTGTGCTGATTAACAGTGATCACCATCAGCGTCCCATAATACTAGCAGGGGAGTAAACAACTGGCGAACCTCTGTTCAGTTGTCAACAGTCGATCTGATCACCGATTGCGAGCCTTGTAGGTGGAGAAACGTCGTAAAGAAATAGCCATTGAGTGAAAATGGTTGACAAACATCTTGTATATCCATAAAACAAACATAAAAAGGTCTTATAAAGAGATAATAATAAAAAAGAAACTCCCTATCCATTAAAATGGTTATGCCTAACCTGTTAAAAACATCTATGCTCTGGATTTAACATCATGTAATTCCGTGATGTGCAACACAGATCATGTTTCTAAAATAGCTATGGGTGTAAAAATCGGTCTTAACAGTGGACCCAGAACTAACATCACTTTCACACAGAAACCTCACATTTATCACAGGATTATTATAAATGTTCTGGTCATGGTTTACTCATTCATACGAGGCTGCTGTTGCAGGTCACAGAGAATCATGTCCGCAACACTGCTTCAATACGCATCACTGCTAAACCATAGAATTACATTTTTTCTGGAGCTTTTTTCTGCATTAGTGTGTGCAATAAAATACGTACTACAGGCAGTTTTTCCCTTCTCACATGCTCTGCTGATTTTGTGCACCCGCGCTCATGCCTTCTTTATCTTGCTCTATTTTTAAGACCAGTTTGGCGGTTGGTCACAATGTTGTTTGAATGGATGTCAGGTCAGATAACGCATTCCGGTTGATTTAAACTGACTACAGATGTGGGTTATCATCTCTGACTCGGAAATGCAAAATGTCCAACGTGCTCAATTTCAAAATAAAGCATTATGAGTCATTTATAAAAAAAACAAAAACAAAACAGCATGTACTACACAAAAGAATAGCGTTAGCATCTCATATTAGAGGAAACTAACTTTGAAGGGGGGTGATTAGGATTGAACCAACAAGACTGTGAAATGTAAATAATTCACAACAGCAACAGTGTACATATGTCACCTAAAGCTAACACATGTAAGCTAGCTTCAGGGCAACGGAGCATGTGGGTAACTAAACCTGTCTGTTTGCATGCTTCTGCTAATTAATGAAGCAACAATGGGTTGAAAGTCACCTGTGGCACTTGACTGCTTTTTTTTTTTATTTAGCATTGACAGCCAGCATATGAACATTTAACACATATTTAATTTTTTTTAAGGCATAACTTGTCTTTTTTTTTTTTTTACATGATCGATATGAATTATTATGCTACTGTGCAGGCTGTCAAACACCTCGACAAAATCCCCAAAAAGCATTTTGTAATAAAATCATTAGAAACTAAATCCAACTCTAATCAAATGGTGACGTATGTAGAGTTCCCAGCTACCCTGTGTGAAGACTAACAGATCTAAAGTGTTTGTTTAACCACTTAAAGGTACAGATCTTCAAGTCCGATAAAGCATGAGAAATTTAACACCGCTTTCAACATCAAAAGACACAAAACATCTGTCTTTAAAAGAGAAAATGTAATTCTTTCTGACAAGAGGCCATTATTAAGTAAAAAGGAATCTTTGCTGAAGTGCCATTAGTTGGCTAAGTTCAGTGATCCTGCTTCAATTATGTAATTCTTTTTGACTCCAGGGGCGAAACCTGTGAACATCTTTTGTGAGTTACTGAGGTCGAAGGCCAGTGAAGATTACACTTCTTGCTGGCTCTGGTCGGCGCTTCTTTCAACACCACTGACACACGGTTAAGAAACATTAGAAAAAGGGAAGCAGCCCTTTTATTTGGCTGTCATACAAACAATGCGGGGCTCGTAATCTGTACTGCGAATCTGCATAATGAATTTAAGAACAGCAGCATTTAAATTCTAACCAGTTCAGACAACTGCAATGCAGACTCTGATTATCAGCGTACAATCGCCGGGCAGCTTTTAAAGTGAGCCGTATTATTGAAAGCATTGAAGTAACATGGTTGTTAGCATTAAGGCTACAATTGAAAACAAATGCACAAGCCTCATCTAATTTGATTACTAAAACGTTCAAATCAGCCAGGGGACACAAAAAGAGAGACATAAAATGACTGGATTCCCTTTCAAGTCATGAAAGCCTACCCGATTGTTTTCAAACACTGCACACTGGCCTAATTCCTTTTCTAAAACCACACTCTCAGTCTCTTTGAAGCTCGGAGTAATCACAGAAACTGAGAGAGAAAACACAAACAGGAACACCTGACATCTATTGTAGACCACCAGCTGGCAAAAGGCACTCAGTTTCTAGGCAACTCTTCTCAGTTTTAGCTGCTAATTGTGCTTTCAGGAAAGCATAACCACACATAAATAATACGGAGAGGAAACTAAGCCGTGATGAAGTCGGTCACCCATGACCTACAATCTCTTTGGAGCTATAATGACTGAGCCAGGATCTCAATCTAAACAGTTATTGTCTGACAAAGAAGCCATTTGCCATATGACTCCTTAACATTATGACCCTACACCATGCATATAAACGACACATTTTTCATATGGCAGACTTGAGTTTGAATAAAGTTACAAGTCATGTAAAACGCATTTCTATTTCCGCCTTAAAGCCTGAAGAAAACAACCTATGTCAAACATGTAATTTATAAATGTCTCCAGGAAAACCAGACTTGAGGTCTGATCTTAGCGATGAAGCCCACATTTTGACACTTAACATTGCAGCTCGTTCTTTAAGATGCAGCACAACCTCCAGGTTTGGAAATAGAAGAGTGAAAGATGAGACATAAACATGAGGAATGTCTGCAGAAGCAACAGCTTCATATGCAGCACTGAATAAACATTCACCTCACAGCTCTTAGCAACAGCTGTGAATTACAGCTCGACTGTTAGAAAGGCACGTAATGCTTTCACATTTGTGTACATTTCTGTAGTAATCAAATTTAATATCTTTTCAGAGTGACACATTATAGCTGTGTACTGCAAATCAGAGCCACTATTTTGCAGAGGCCTTTGATTATACAGAAGCAAAAAGGTACAGCGAGTTTTGTCAAAGAGAAACCCTCTTACAAGAGCATGAGAGGCTTTACCTGTGGAGACATCTGCACTCGCTGATGAAAGGACAACATACATTAGTCAGGAGACTGCTCCTACCGCTACCAGCTACATGATGGGAAGTAAAAGTGATATAAAAAGACAGAAGGCACAAGGGACCGCAGGGTAGAGGACTGAGCCAAGATAAGTGGAGCTTACCAATTTGCTCACTTATGAAGCAGTGGCCTAATTTGCCCAGTAAAGCAAAGTCACACAGAGGAAAAACTCCTCACTTTTTAATACTATGATAAAACGGCAAAAAGTAAAACTGGACCCATATCCACCGAAAGTGTGGGTTTGATTACAGCCTCTCTGTGAGTCTGAATGCTCGTATTCCTTTTGCTGTTGGCAAAAAACGTTGCGTCACCAATTTCCAACAATTAACTCGGTGAGTAAAATGTAAAAACTGAGAAAATAAAACCCAAGTACTAAAATAAAAACTGAATTAGATTTTAGTACGTTCTTCATGTATTATACATCTATTGTATTATACGGTTTTTAGAGTGTTAAAGAGCGCGCTCAAAGCCAGCTGCCCTTCACACAAGTCAGCATGTTCACACTTACAATGCTAATGTGGCTGCAAAGTGTTTCACGTTCCACATGTCAGAGTGTGGTCAAACTAACATATAATACTTGGCACGAGATAAAAAATACAGCTGAGGCTGATGGGAATGTCATTAGAGTATTTTACAGGTACTTGGTGATACACCACAGCGCTGACTAAATGAAGACTTCAACGTGATGATGGCTCCATACAGTGATCACAGTTTGTCCTGACAACATATAAAACTTCATCCTTTCAATAGCTGTTGAGAAAACACACCTCTTCTACATGGAACAGAGAATAACTGCTACAATGAACCCTATAAATCCTTGTAGTGATTGCGCATATGGGGAATTTACGCTACTCTTTAATGTTACGTGTTATTTTTATTCTTTGTGTAGCCACACTATCATAAAACTAACCAAATTATTAAACATCTGCATGTCTCAACAAGCAGATTTAAAGATGCAAGCAAGCTAGCATCTCCTCCTGCTCTGACTAAACGTTTCCACTTTTCATTATTACCTCAGGCTACGCTCTGAACACCAACTTCAGCCAACGAGCAGATGGAGAAACTATAGTATCGCTATAGTAGATGGCAATCCCGGAAACGAGTAAAGAATGGGAAACTACTTACTAAAAAAAGTTGGCATCATTTGTCCCTGCTTAGCTCAGATATTTGGCAGACAGGCAGGCAGGCTGGATGCCTGGTTGGTCGACCGGCTAACATACAGCAGGTGGTGTGGTACACTTTCCTCTTGTCTTGGTTCAGCTTGACCTTGTCAATCTAATTCCTTCCTCTCTTCTCTGGCTCAGCATGCTGCTTTGAGCCCGGGCCTGGTATTGTTTGTTAGATGACAGGGTGGGGGTTGGGCTGGAAGTGCACTGGGGCGGGCTGTTGGGTATCATGAGGACTGAAAGCTTTCCATATAGAGGCAGGGAAATCTGAACATCCCCTCATGTTTACTGCAGACAAAATGTGTTGAATGCCCATCTGAGGGACTGCCTGAGCATAATTCATCTGTGCTGCATTATAGTACAAAGTAAAAAGCAGGAACCAAACTATTCTCTCTGCTTGGTTGGTTTATAAGATCGTTTGTGGTTTCACAGTGTGTGGTTTGTGGCTGGATGTTCTTAGCAACACATAACAATGCAACTTATCAATGGTCTAAGGACAGAGGGGGGTTGTAGCTGCACAGAGTGCAAAGCTCCTTAAGGCAAATTTGCTATTTGTGATAATGGGCTGCAGCCTAAAAATATATAAAGAACTTGGCTTGACATAGCTGCAGTACAACACTGAATACTAGCAGGAGGGCTGCAACTAACAATTATTTTTATTACTGATTGATCTCCCTGTTATTTATTTTGTCAATATAATGTCAAAAAAAAAATCTCTAAACAGAGCTAACCTCACTTGATTAATTGACTACTGTTGCAGCTCGACGGGCGAGACAATTTTTATTCTAACACTGTGAATATGTTGAAAGATTAAAATTTCATCAGCTGTAACCTATTCTAACTAAATCCAGTCTACCTGCTTACTCTGGGTTCTACTGGTGATCCTCTTCCCTTTTCCCTTTCTCCCATTTCTCATCCTCCCACTCTGACCATAGGTCAGTTGACAACAACAGTATCTATTACAACAATAAGCCACATTCTTGTCAAGGTCACCTACTTGCGTCCGACAGGGAGAGAAGCTGTGCTGGGAGCAGAAATCCAGATAAGCTAAGCTGAGCCTGCGAGGATTTCTCTCTCGCCAGCCCTCTCCATAGTCATAAATCTTATCTCACAGCAAAGGGAAACCTGACAACAAACTGAGAGGCTGTCATCAACAGCTCAGCCACCTAGATTCCCACCCAAATACCAATGATTCAGACTTCTTACAAGTCTGAGGCTATGACCAAACACAAGCTAGGGGGGGAAGAAAAAGAAACTAGAAACCTGTGTAGTGCACTTCATGTTCACAATTCAGTGTAACGTTGACAGCCGTGACCGAAACTGCAGCTTCACGTCCCCACCTTCCTGCATTCGGAAACCCCAGAGCAGCTTGCTTTAAGTTGAGGGGAAATAAAAAAGCACCTAGACGTACTATCCATAAACCTTATCAGCTAAGTAACAAAAGGCATTTTACTAGTCTCACATATTATACAAGAAAAACAAGTTGTTATTCAGGCTGTGAGATTTCCCCAGAGCCCCTAACCTCAAACTATTTATAGATGTTCTGCTAGTCTGTTTCCCTTGTGTTGACACTCTGCTGTGGGTGGTGCCTTCTCCAAACATTAGAAAGACAATCCTAAGCCACACATCAATAAACACACTTTTCTGCAAAAGAAAAAGCGCGAGTTATGCCAAATTACCTTCTATTGTTTCGTGCTCCTTGAACAGCCAACAGTGAATATTATACTTAACACAACACCGACTTGTTACATTCAGTGTGGGTGCCGACTGGTGGGAACGTACAGTGCTGGATGATATATTCACTTGAATTTGGCAATATGTTGAAGTGTAAATAACGGAACATTAACAAAATGGTAAATATAGCCACACAACAGTCGGTAGATTAGCTCCCGGATTCCATTCTGGGCTTGTCGGCTTGCAGGAAATACAGTGGAGTTCTGAGCTGCTCACATAGAAAAGCAGATGATAAAGGTGCAGAGGTTAAGGCCGTCGCTGTAGGAGTAGAAATGTGTGTCTGTACATGTGGAGGAGTGTACTGCACTCTGTTCTGCAAATAGTGCTTGAGCTGCATTCACTGCTCGAGCCCTCATGCTGCTACTTTAACTAGGGCTTGCTACTCTGATTGACCTCTACTGCTGGCTGTCTCATTGAACCGTGTCTATCTTAATGGACGGTGATGTGCACTATTACTGAGTGCCAGTAGTTCCTGCACTACAGCCTCAAAACCCTATAGACTTTTACACCTTTATACACCTTGGGGCAACGGCCGTTGTAGCTCTCACCGCATGGCATTTCAACACTCTCACTGGTGAGAAGGGAAAAACAGTTGAAGAGGCAGCTCGCTAGGAGAGTGTAGCAGGATAAATTACCGCACAGTTTATTTTCTGATCCACACAGCACCTCTATGCCTTGTTTTGATAATTATAGTTTGGGACTGACTTGGGTGTAATCCAGGGAGTTAAGTGAGAAACCTTTTCTGCAGCGAAACGCATGCCAAAACAGGCTGACCTGGAAATAAAATCTACTTTAGCAAGTATTAAATCAATCTAAAAGCAGTTTGGGAGGGTTTAAAGGCTACTCAGTAGACACACTTTGACGCAACAACAAAAGCAAATTGAACCCTCAAATGTTTCTAAGGCACTTAAACGTGTGCCGACGTGTCAGCACAATACACTAAAGACATCACGGTGTAGCCTCAGCGAGTGAATCTCTAAACAAATTATATCTCTGTGCCCTTCAGATCATTAAAAGCACTAATAAAGTCAGGCAGTGGTGATGCCGAGGGAGCAGGAGTAAAGTGAAACCCACTATATCACACCAAATCTCCCCTCTCAGCCAGCCGCTTAGCAGAGGTCTGCTGCTCTCAGCCATCAGAGTTTGATGACCTTGTTAGTTTGAGTGCCTAATCTGCTAATGCCCTGATAAAAATAAACAGTCAGTGCAGTCATTGTAGTCCCCCCCCCCCCCCGCCTCCCTCTTCCCTGTCTGCAGCTGCTGTCCATAAACACAGATGATACCTCCATCTTTATTTATCCTAAGGACTTACTGTCAAACTGACAGTCTTAAGAGCCGGTGGGGGTGGGTGGGCAGGGGGGTCGGCATTATGTCGTGTTAGTTAAAGATAAATGCCTTTTAACATGGTGTGACTTATATATTCCATGTAAGTAGCTTCGTGTTTTGCAGTGTAATTGGAAATGAGTTAGCATATCGTAAAAATCACAAAACTCCACCTTATTTACAATCACAGTTCGCCACAGGACACCAGGCAGAAAGATATTTTCCGTGCAGTATTTGGCTTTTATAAGATTTTTAAGTACCTTTTTAAGTACTTTGCCTCTTTGGCGCTTAATAATTCATGCCAACACTAGATCTGAGATGAGATTGAGATGAATAATTAAACTCACAGTATATATTAGGAATTCTTCAAAAACCTCCGTCGACAAGTCGCTGATGGTTTTTCCATGCTTACTCTGGACTTCTATGAAGAACAACCATGCTGTGCAGCTACAAACCGCACAACTAATACATTGTACTGTGTGTGAACTTAGTCTACAAAATCAAATGAATACACTGAGGTAACCGATGTGGCATTTGTCTTCGCTAGATTGGAACAAAGCCTGTGAATTCTTGCATCGTATTTTTGTCGGTGTATTAAACGTCCCATTATTCAGCGATAACCAAATCCCCAGGACCTCTCGAGCAATATCCTTAGCTATATTATTAACAATAAAAATACCATAATAATTGTGACATATGACTAAAGCGAATAGATTTAACAGCAAAATGTCTCACTCTTCAAGGGATACATAAACCTAATGGATATGATTAAACATAATTTAGTTTTCCAGATGGACAGAGAGGCCCCACTTACGAAACATAATTGAATGTGCGAGCTCAGCTCATCGCCAAGGACTAAACAACTCCCCAGCCTCCACTACAAACAGGAGCTCATTTCCATATTAACTTCACCTTTATTGATCCACTCACACGTCCTCTCCTATTGCCACTACACCAACACACTAAAGCTCTTTTGGGACATTTGGAAAGAGTACAATGTACGAGAAGAAATGCACTAAGGACTATTTAACTACGACAGAGAAGAGCAGTGCGTACTTTGGTAAATGCCCATTCTTTGGGTGGAGAGTAGAAAGTCATCTGAGCGGCAATAATTCAGGAAGATTGCCACCATGTATATCCTGTTAGAGAGGAATGACATCCATTCTTAGCATGCCAGGCCATCAATCTCTAATCACATCTGTGCACCAATTAAGCACTACAAGACTAATGCAGTAACCCAGCTGAACGTCCTTCCACTGGTTTTATTAAAGTAATTTCTCAGATCTACAGGTGCAGATATGGTCCAAAAATAGCTTATGCCTGAGCAAATTTTACACTTAAACCAGCTGTAATTAATATTTTTGATAATGATGTATCAAATTACACTGAAAGTGTGATTGTAAAAAGGGCTACACATCCAGCGGTGATGAATCTACAGACAATTATCACCTAAATCTGCAGCTCTGCTAACTTCACAGCAAGTTTAAACTAAAATATAAATCCCCCGGCCCACATGTTTACAGTTTAGGTTCATTCTCACTTTTCTCGTAGCTTTGTTTTCACCCACAGCAGGCAGTTGTTTTCGGCTCTAAAAAACCTACTGTACAGTACCTGCTCGGCGGCAAACAGCAGGCAGACACAGTTACAGACCAGCTGGTGAACACAGTGGAGCATTTAGCACTTAAAGAGCCAGTTATTTCCCTCAGGAGTCGGTAGAGACCAAAACCAGAGCTAAAAGAAAGAGAATGCTGGAATTGTACTCACTTAGGTGAACGCAAAATCTTGAAATGAATAATAATGTTTCTCTGTAAGTGCTGAGTACATAAACTAGCAGCTGGGTGCTAACCTTAGAAGACTATGATCCGCCAATGTTGTGCTCGTAACTTCTTTCAGCTGCCCAGAGGAAGTCAGTTTTCGAAATAAATGTTATCAGACGCTATAACCTTGGTTTCCTTTCATGTTTTATAGCTGAAGCGTGCTATCCTGTTTGGAACAAAGACAACTTTCACAGACATTACAGTTGAGTCTCTCCAGAACAATGGGTAATAGGGCAGTGCAGAAACTATTATTGTCACCACAAAAGTCTGTAAAGTTGTGTTTTTTCAGGGCTAGTCATGAGGTACAACTCATCACTGTAGCAATGTAGAAAACAACACTAGCTTTGTGTTTAGCATGGGTGTATTTTAACCCAAACCATGATCTTCTTTTAACCGTTAACCAACTATTTCTGTAGTGTACGCAAAAGCAAACAGCCACATAAAAAGACAGAAGGAGCAACAGAAAACATGAACTAAAAAACAGCAACTGAAACGTGTATATTTTAACCCAAACCATAATCTTCTCCTCAATGTTGCAAATTGGCCTTGGTGCTTAAACTTAACCAAGTATTGAAATACATTCCAACTCCACACTTGAACAAGAGCTTCTGATTTCCAAACATACTGCCTTTTCTATTGGCCTTTCACAACTGCACAGTCGAAGCTTGACAAAGGGAGATGTTTTGAGGAAATGCAATATGACTGTATCTTACCACTGCTCAGAGGTTAATAACACCACGAAGCTGTGAGTCCCATGTGACAATCACGTTAACATCCAATTCAGCAAGGGTGTAAACAGAATAATTATGCCTTCATACTGCAAATGAATCCACCATGACTGTGTGCCTACATACTTGATGAACCAACACAAGGAGTGCCAGTGAGTATGTGGCATTGGATTGCTGCAATAAAGTTGAGTCATATTCAACCTTTTACATTTTTGCTGTGTTAACCTTCTGGTAATATTGAATCTAATAACCCTTTAAGCACACAGGGCAGGTACCAGACATAGTTTGCATGTTCTCCTTTTGTTTGAATGGGTTTCTTCCAGGTGTTTCTGGTTTCCTCCCAGTCCAAAGACATTCTTTTTTTTGTGTGCATTGGGGATGATAAAATGCTTTTTGGTATGAATGAGAGGCCTGACCCCAGGAAGAATAACAGTTCCTAAAGGTGTCAGCCAATGGTGATTCTCATAAAAAGTAATATCCACCTGGATTCTTAAATGTTTTCCTTTGCACACTTATGGTTATTTAATGATTTCCAGCAGTACTACCCACATCATAGCCTTACCATAGCTGCAATAAATAATAAAAAAAAAAGCTGACAGGACTGCTGACCAAATGGGTCCTGAACAAGGATGGGACAAAAACACAGCGAGATAGGATGAACAACGTTTTGACAGGGGACTGTTTCTCTGCCTACAGCAGATAATGCAACGCTTCTGTATTCAAGGACACTGATGCAGTCTCTAGTGAGCGTATCAGCATTCATAAGAGGACTCTGCTGTGGCAGGGGTGACTTTGATGCATGTGCTACTCTTGTTTAAGGAAAGGAAACAGCATGAGAAAATCAAACCCTCATACACTGGAGACTATAAAAGTCATTGGCACACGGCCAATTTTTGAAGAGAGGCATAAGCAGAGGACAACCTACATTTATCACTTATGGCATTTAAGGTTTTTAATATAGTAAATCATGCACATACAAATAATTTATAAGACACAGGGTTCAAAAGTCTGGAATGTGTGTCTGCGGTATTGAGAAGACTTGATTTCCTGGAGAAAGAGGTGGAATAAAAAGGGGCAAAGTTGTACAAAATGGCTCAGGTAAAGGGTGTCAAATTCAATATTTTTTAACATTTAGTCCATAAAATGTTTTACAGTCCCCCAACCAATTTACACTGGATGGGGGTCTGCTATTGAGCCAGGCTCTGTCTGTTACGACTCTCGTTTGGCTTTCAGCATTTCCCAAACTGAACGCGCACTTTGAAGTTAATGTTTGGCTGAGTCATCTGCAGTGGGGAGCTGGTTTAATTGGTTGTTCTGCTGACAATAACCTCATCATAACTCTTTATATATTGTTATTTTAATGCTCTCACCCCTTCATAGGCCAAGCCTGGCCCTGGTCAAAGAGCTTCTGCCAGCTACATAAATTTAAAATGTCATGTAAACAGTGACCGAGTCCGTGATGCCAAAGTCAAATAGTTCCATGTCATCAAGTTTGGAAGGACTTGGCAGCAAAGCAACACTTCAGTTAGGGCAGGGGAACAGCACAATCCAACAGTGTTGGTACATTTAATGCATATATCGTATATTTATTTATGCCTTTCTCGTGGGGAGCAGTAGATTGGGGTGAGGATTTAAGGGATTCAGTGGTGATGAAGCGTTAAGTTGTTGGACTGAGGCCCGGGTCAGTGAGCCACAAGATGCTTTACCTCATTCTGAAACGTTCACTTTCCCCAACGTGTTCTACATGAACAGCTTCAGTGTAATACCCTCCTGAGATTCACGCTTTGCCAAATAAGTAAATCCAAGGCAAATACGGCTGAACAAAAGGAATATGCCTTGAACGGAGCGTTTTGACAATATTTTTCCACTCAAATTTAATGAAGAATGTATTATGTCCTGCTGTTAAACCCTGGTGACATCCTAATTTGTGGTTAAATATGGGTAAAAATGGAAAATAATTCCTCTACTCTTTCAAGGTGTCAATAAAAAAGTCACTTTACATGATTTAGTGGTAACAATAATTTCTTTGTTAAAAACTGGAAATTTGCATAATTTGAATATCAGAGCATCCACTAGATTGGGCTGAACAATTATGTGAAATCGCAATATGGCCAAGTGCATTATTCAAATGGAGCAATAAAGATGCCTCAGCCTACAAATCACACGCTCATTTGGTATTGACTGCAGTAAAAATGTATATATTGCTTTTCAGTGGAACAACAATTCTAAAAAATCGTAGCGCATTTGCGATTTCTGTCAAAATCATTGCAATTTCTTTTTGTTATTTTTGTTTTTTTGCATATTGTTCATCCTTTCCACTAATTGAGAAAGACAGTTCTGTAGCAAGAAACTCTACACAGAAAAAATATCTTTAGGATTTTTTAAAAACAGCTTGTAAACATTTACATTTAATGACCTCTTGATAACAAAAATAATAATATAAACATTAAATCTGTAGTTTAAAAGCACTGCAAATTATAAAGCGGTTCAAACTGTTTCAGATTCAGACCTTTATTGTGCACAGTGCAAGCAATCCGTCAACTCATATGTTTGACATTGGTCCCAAAGGACGGACGTGTTCTCCCTTTAATTTCTATCAGCAGTATAATCCCCTTTTGAAACCCTTTTTAGGGTGAATTAGAAAGGCCCAGTATTCAAAGAGATGAGTGGAGAGAAGGGGGCGGGAATAATCACAAGGGCCTAGCTGTCTGTGTGGATTAGAATGGGAAAGAAAATCCTTTCATCTCAGATCTGTACTTCCAAGCTTGGAAGCATGCATGCACACTCACATGCACAGGCACAACGTAGCAGAGCTCTAATGCACAGCCCTCACCAGAGAAATCAGAAGATCTCTGTATTGTTAAGTTATTTTACAATACACAAGAAGCAGTTATTTAAATTTAAACAGATGATATTCAATTATGCTCCAAATGGGCACGACAGTCACGGGATTAGAGAAAAGCTCGTATAAAAGCTTTGCTCTCGAGGCTGACCTCTCAGTTTGGCTCTTAGGCAAGACGCAGCGCAGAGGAGGGCATGCACATGATCTAACTTGCTTCTCCAATTTCTCGTGCTGAAATGTTGACTGCTGCTCTATTTCGGGCCGACAGCCCTTTTGACATCCAGCAAAATGTAACGAGAGGAATAAACCAGGAGAAACTCCTCAGCCAGAAAACAACAAACTAACACCCCCAAACAACACCATCTGACAGATAAGAAAATGGATTAGCCATTATGTGTGTTTGCTCAGTTGTCTACCTCTGTGAGGGTTTAACTGACTGTAAAATGACAAGCCTAGTTGTGTGTAACAGGAGTTGACACTAAAAAAGGCCGGCTGTAAGAACATAAATATCTTACACACCCAGAAGATAAACACTCTTACGGCATACAACTTGTGCCAAAGCAATAAAAAACTTCTGCTTATTTTAATAAAGTTAGGCAATAATAGGGTTTGTAAAACTGTCTTCGAACCTTGCGTCACTAATGCTTTATTCAGGCACGAATGAAACCAGTGGCTACAGTCCAAATCTTCTGGGTTTCACAGAAACAAATAACTTATTTAAAAAAAACACTGAGGATGAATCACCTTCAATAGATTTTTCTTCTGTGCAGAATCCAAGTAGAAATGAACCCACAACTCAAGTGCTTAAAACTGAAACAGTCAAAACATGCCACACACAAATGTGTATACTTGTTTTCCCAAAAGGCTATACAACCAGTCGAGTGGTATTTTTAGGGCAATTATATATAATCACACAGTGGGAGCTGGTGTGCAGAACTGTGTTAAGAATCTGACTAGTCTATACAGCAAGCCTCGACACGCTTATTGAAATGAATTCAAACTGTTTTTTCCATCCAAATGGCTTCTGGTATGCAAAAAATTACATTACTCTCTAGATCGAGTATATCATCCTGTCTGGACTAGATGTTCTGCAGCAGCCGGCTGTTGGCTTAAGCCGGCAGCCTGGTAGAAGTTCTGTCAGAAAGCACTTTATTTAAAGCTAAAAGAATAAAAACAAAAAGGGGGGCTGTGGTAACGGAAAGAAAGAAAATGGGTAAATAAGCAACTGGAGTACATCTTTGTCTTCAGTGCCTTTACATGCTCAATTTCAAACTGTGGGGGATAAATTCTCTGGAAGCGGGTGATATTTCACTGACCAAAAGATGAATAATGCTGGAAACTTAGAGGCCAGCGGACGAGTTCACAGGGTGTCAAGTTTGGGAATTGCAGGACGCTGACCTTTTCACAGCAAACTGTCGATTAGACGTGACAAACGTGTGTTCAGAGGACCTTTGTGGACATCTCCAATTTCACTGGATTCCTCATGAAAAAAACAACACACAGTACTGACTACACTGCACAAAACAAGCAGGTGAATGTTGCGTTTTGTAATCAGAAAAATTACACAGAGACAAGGAACCAAGGAGCGGTGCGGTGAAGTGAAGAATTTCACAGCAGAAACGTGAGCGATTTCCCTGAACTTGTTCCATTCTACCAAACTGGCTGCAAACAATCCCTTTAGAGAAGTATTAAGGGGGGAGGGCAAGAAGCAAGTAATCCTCTCTATAATCACTCTTGCTCAAACACTGCCTTGCTGTTAACTTCCTCTTTGTTAAACTAAAAACCTTCCACAAGCAGCTAAGCTCCTGGGCTACAAATATTTTCTCATCAACGTTTCATGCTAAAACCTGTTTCGGTATTGATAAAATAATTCTTCAACCTGCACCACAAAACATCTACATTTAAGGGTCGAGATGCCTCCAACAAAGAATTAAGAGGAGAAAATTCTTTTCACATGGCCAAAACAAAGGAGGCTGTGCAGAAACAAAGCCTTTCAGAAACAAGTGAGAAATCCCCAAACATAGTCGGCAAACTCTTTTACAACCGTAGCAAGTCAGTACAAACTTTGAGCCACCTCTTTCCTCGCTGGGAGAAAATTCCAGTTGAGGGGGGGAGAAAAAAAAGCCACGTCTGCTCCTCCCCACTGTGTGGGTTTTGTTCTGCTAATCAGACCACATGCCTCAAGGATTCAGGAATCCAAGAGCTCTCAGCCAGCTCCTCTCATTCCACATACAGCCGCAGCAGCCTGTGACAAACTATTCAGTGTGTTGGGGGGTTAAAGACTCTATCCATTCATAACACTGTTCAACCCTCCCCCCTCTCTCCTCTCCTAATCTCAGGCAGTTCTTTACCTCCACCCCGCTCCCCCACCTTACCCCTCATATGCCCTCTCTCTCCCTTCTCACCACAGCAGAGCCCTTTTTTTTTTTTATCTGTCTGCATACTGCACACTGGGTCTGAATAGGTTCATGGTTTATTATTAGACCATGGTCCAACCACACACCCACCACAGTTTTAAATAGAAAAAACACATCTAGGCCTACAGCCGGAGCAATGAAAGTTTTGATATTTGCCTCCCTCTTTCCCCTGCTTGTTTTTTCCGTCTTATTTTGGTTTCCTCTCTCTCTCTCTCTCTCTTCTTGCACTCCCTGGCTCTCTTTGCTACTCACGCATTGAGAGGCGAAATGAGGCACGCTGGAAATTTGCAGGCTGACAATGGAAGACAGCTGCTCTTGCTGCATAAGTCTTTCATGAGCTGAATTAGTTGTACAAGCCTTAGCTCCCTTCCCCCCACACATGCCTCCCTCATAGCAAGCTGATCCAGACACTGCACAACACACCTCCTGGAAAGCTTAGGAGAGAGAAAGACAGGGAGGAAAAGACAAAGCATGACAGGGGCTTTGTTTGACAGATATGTGATTGCTTTTTTCGCAAAAGTAGTCCGGCGTGTTTTGTCTCCCTGCAAGCAAACCTTCACATTAATTGTTAATGAAGTATTTAAGGTTGTATTTCACTGGATGACAGTGTAATATTACCTTGTTTTTGTATAAAACGCAAGGTTAAATCAAGTTTCTGGAATGACACTGATGTTAAAAGAAACTCAAGCTTTTGACAGAATGTACAAATTGGATTCTGAAACTCGTATTCTGTATTCATCTGAAAGGGAAAGAAAGAACACTCCGTACCGTCTAAATGAATAAAATCGAGCCATCAAAAAAATTAGACATCAAAATAAATGAAACCCTGCCTTTCGTCAATGCATTTATGTAGAAAAAAAGATTCAACATTATTATAAAGTACGTAACGGCAGGTTTTAAGGTCACGACTACGAAAACCAAATGAAAATGCTCATGAGTGGGAGTCACAGAGTGCTACAACTCCTTGAATAACTGAGCGATTCTAATAAAATAAGCAACCATGTGGCATTTACAGTCACAGCATGGCATCTGCAAGTTGAGATGCACCTTGATTAGCTTTGGGAATTTTGTCAGTGATGGTTCATAAACACAACCGCTCTGACAAAAACATTTCTTCTTATACAATTTCTTGACACAATCCAAGGATCTACAATAGAGATGTAATACATGACCCCGGATCAATAGAACAATAAAAAAAGCATGTGAGAACATAACCCAAAGAGAAACTGCCTTTCAGTGAGCGTTTTGCTGAAAGAAAATCTGAAAACCATCAAAAGGTTGAGAAAAAGCCAACGAGGTTCTCATTGCAGAATGTGATCCATAAACCACTAAGAACAGTCACACTCATTCCAACCACAACTCTTTGAAACTTTTCATTATTCCAGATTGCACTTGCGGTAAAAGCGAGCTTACTTTATACTCGATATCAAAAGCGACAACAAATCCCAAAAGCCTTCAGGAAGCGGACAGATGGGACGCAAATCAAGCTAAACATTCACTAAGGTCAAGGTGACTACAGGCAGTGTTTATGACTGGAAAGACCTGGTTCCAGGATTAAATATTTCCAAACAAAAAGCCTGCGGTGCCTCTCGACGAGGATTTCCTGTGCAACAAGACTATAAACTCTGTGGGCCACGGCATTCTTCTTCTAATTCAATATGTGAATCTGCGGTTTGGTGTGGGCTGAGGAATCTCGTATAACAGTGGCTTATGCTGTAACAATTCTCTAATATAGTTTTCTAGGATTAAGGCTGGTGAGTCGTCTATACAGGAATGTGAACGGTCTGTAATACTGAAATTGAGTGAAGCATAGAAAATACTGGACTGTGCCTGAGGTAGACACGGGCTGTAGATGCTTATAGTAATGGAAACAGGCTAATGAAATTACTGCGAGGAGGTTTTTCAGATAAAACCTTTTATATTGTGTCATAAAAGTTAATTCATTCGACGCAACAGATTATTTGTACATTTTTACTCTTTTCTCAAGGTGCAGATGTGCAAAACGTAAATGTGCTTCATCCCTTTCATTTTCAAGGACAAAAACAAAAATGTGTAAAACAAGTTGGATGTTAAAAACACTGAAATTTGCTGGAACTTGGCAGAATCCTGGGTTTGTATCAAATGATAAGAGGGAGCCAACTTATCTTGGAAGCTGCGTGGAAGTTTTATGGCAGCTCGAGATGGAAACAATTCAAACTTATTTGCATCTCAGCATCGATCCTCTATTAACTGCTGCTGGTTGTGTTAATGTGACAGGCCTCCACTCGTCTACATCTTTCAGAAAACGGTAAAAATCCAAACAGTACGGTGCTAAATATGGATTTACAGTTTGAAAGTAGCTCGATTTGCGTGAGGTTTTAAGGTTAAAATGTCAAGTATCCCATCTGAAGCACTTCATCACTGCCATTGAATTGTGACATTTGAAAATATCTGTTTTTATTCTTTTCCCATCATGTGACTGCATAAGCCATTTTGATTTACACTGATTGTATAAGCTGTTTTCATTTGCACAGGCATGCCAGCGAGGGGATAGGACACAGTAAACCTTGAAGATGTGCGGTATGCATGGTATGCTTCATAGTCTGCTGCACACACACACACACACACACACAAAAAAGAAGTGTTTCCTCCAGACGTAGACATTTAATGAAAATATAAAAGACGCAACCAATGTGTTAATATTATCACAATCATAGTTTTTATATTCACTCCAACACCTGCTTGCTAATTAAAAAGAACTCAACAGTCAACATGTCCATTATCAACTTCCGCGACTTTGATGCTTTATGTAGTCTGATGTTTTGCCTACAAGCTCAAAGCATTTCATATTATTGTGAAAGCAGCAGCTAATGGCAGACGTGGAAAACAATTAGTGTCAAATGTTTTCTTCCTGTAGTAGTGCGGGACTCCCTGAGGGTGAATGCTTCAAACAGGCAGAGGCAACAACGCAGAAATCACAGCAACAATGAACCAGAGCGGGAGATAATTCAATACCATGCTACACCCAGTGAAACTTTCTGTTGGATTCAAACATTGATCATATGAATGTGTTGTGTTTACAAGTCTGCTGTAAATGCAAGACTACCAGCAGGCTGCCAATAAAACCAAACTGTTCTGTAATCACTATGTCGAATGTAAATTTGATCTTTTTTAAGTATCATTGCATACACTTGCCAAATGAGTTCAATTTGTAAGGCCCAACAATGAAACACAGATAAAATGGCTTCCTTGATATGTGCATGATTTGAGCTGTGCTGAAAAAGAGCTTGTTTGTAAGATTCGCCTTCTGACCACATTGCAAATCAAAGTGTTTACAGCTCCTGGAAGGCATTGGTAGTGCTGCACTCAGTTATGCACATTAAAAATAGCTCGGGAAAAAATAGAAGAAAATAAAAAGAGAGAGAACTACCGAGTTAATTCATGGCTCCTTTCTCACCTCCGCACTGCTCACCAACTAGCGCAAATTGTCAGTTGTGGAAATGGTCAGACGCAGGTTTCCAGTTTTTGATTGACAGCTTTTTACATTACCAACGTCTGCAAAGGGTGCAAATTCAGTTAAGATCTAAATGCTCGAGACACATGCTGGCGCCAGATGTAAACGGCATCTGCCATATTTGACCAATCCTACAAGTGCTTCTTACTACACAAGAACACTTGAAAGAAAATGAAATGTCTTTAATCCTGTTGTTTAATCACTGCTTATCTACGCAGAATTTGCTTTACCAGAACAGAAACAGGTAATCTAACAGTAGCCAGCTTCTTGTTGTAATTTGCACCCCTTCTTAAAATAAGTCACAGTCTCTCTTCTGTTCCACAGCCTTTAAAATCCCTGGCAGTACTTAAAAGGAAAGAGCTGTAACACAATAGCAACAGTCAGTCAGGCACAGGCAAATAGAAAGAACTCAAGCTAGCTCTCATGAGATCCCTCCTCTCCCCGAGCTGGACATCAGCAGCAATGCAGAGCGGTGGCTGTGCTCTTTCATTCAAGTGCAGCCTTTTCCTTTCTCTCCCGGCTTTTCAAAGTAACATTGCCAATGTAATTTTCCATGAGAGCTACTCCATTTATCAAGGCCAGTGGCACATCGAGGAAGCTGACGAATGCCTCACTCCTCTAGATTTGTATAATGAGAGGTGGGAGAGTGAGACACACTCAGAGGTGGTTAGCACTTGTACGAAGGAAGTAGAGATGATTTATTCAGGATCTGAGAGCCAGTGCTTTGGGGAGCTTTAACTTAGGACACAGACAATGTAGCCACGCTATTACACCTCGACGATGGAGAAGGAGATTGCTAGTAAGACACACACTGATTAATGCTTGGATTACACTATGCTAGTTCTTGCAGAGTAATTGGGGTGACAAATTTCCAGATCTGTATCCCAAGAGCAACTGTTTCCTCAGATATTGTTTTGCTGCATCACTTGAAATTCAAATACTCTCAAAGTATACACATTCCACTTTACCTCATATAATCTGTGCACGTCGCTGGAAAAAGGAAAGAAATGAAGGAGGAATGTGAAGAGGGTGTAAGATCTTTTAAGTGAGTAAGTGTGATCCCCTGATCCTGACAGTGAGATGGGAGTGAGATTAGTATTAAAAAAAAAACAATCAGGGAGACAGTGAGTACTACCCGCTTTGTCTACAATGAAGAACTGGCATCCACATAGCTGCCAAACTTAGCTCATTTTCCTGCAGCAGCCTAAGATAATCCACTACAGACACAGCACAGTTTCAGTTTAAAGGGCAAGTGAAGTACAATAAATACTACTACCTAACTCCATCTAATGTCATGTTTGACACTTTAGCTAACAACAGCGGTTCCTTATAGCAAGCAATGCATTACATGGCGTCTTGTAAACCCACTGCAACAGCGCTGAGTTGCCACTTTTGCATAGTGGCCGCAGATGGAACTGCAGGTCGTAGCATTTATCCTAAACAAACATGGCTGCTTGTTGAGATGAAGACTGGTAAAGTGCAGATTTAAAAGAAGAAATCATAATAGTTTGAGGTAAATTAGTCAGGTTAGTCTCCATTAAATACTGCAGGGTTTTACCAACAATATTTACATTAGGCAGGTTCTGCAATTTATGTAGCTATATTATTACATGAGTTAAGCTAATTTCTGTAATTAATAATGGTGCAGGATCTGAGCTTTAACATGTATAATATTTAAGTAAAGTAGTATTTAAATTCATTTCTGTAGGGTTTAATCACTAATATGTAAATTACTTAAGTACAATAACACCTTAAATAACCCTCAGGGTCTTGGCTGCCATATTTAGTCTTGTTAGGTTACTTCTGTAACACTAGTCATAATCCGTTTAACTGGAGGGCACTTTGGCGCAGCGGCTGTTGTTGTCGATGAGTTATATAAAAACGCTGTCTCAACCTAACTTAACGATTTTATCTTGTGCAAGTTGCATGTTTGCAATCTTAGTTTTTAGTTTGATTTTTTAAAATTATTTCTCTACACTGACATTTACTTTATAGCAAAGCACTTTCTAACTCTTCTTTATTTTCGGGTTATTATTGTAGTTATTAAGTACAGCAACCTGAATCTCAACACGACTGCTAGCTGAGATGAAAGCAAGTCACTTGTCAAGTATAGCAACCTTCAGCTTCTGTCAACAAGCAACATAAAGACAGCTAAGCTAGTTAACCGAAGCTGTGCTAAGCCTTGATTATAGCCCCTTGCAGACCCGCAAACAGACAGCTGCAGGCACCACGGACACGTAGTTGTTATTACTATACTATATGCTTTGTTTCATACATGCGCCGTTGGTTGCGCATATAAACACCACTGCTGAACATTCCCATTCTTGCCTTTGAGACATCGTCGCTACACGGACACAAATTTTGCGCTTTAGCTACCAGCAATAGCTTAAATACAAGGCAGATTTGTCTGACACAATGCTTGACTAGTTTCCCTCGAACCTCATTCACTCCGATCTAACGCAGTCAACTCGCTGTCTAATTATCCATCTGCTAACGTCAGATATTTTGTCACACGTGTTGTGCCATTTCTTTGTATCCCCACCACATTTCAACGGATGTCCTCAAAGTAACTGTGGAGGATATTTTGGCAGCCTGTCATTCTGCCTGTCAAAATATACTTCTGGATCTCCTCTAACTTTGCCCAGAGAGCTGATATCTTGTCTGAACTCTGCAAAGGCTTCGGTTTAGTTACGGGGGTGTGCAATTCAAGGAATAAAAATGTTGATTTTTGAAAAAGAGAATCAAATATCTATTAATTTATAAGACTCTACATTTTTTATCTTATATATTCATCTATACTTGTTTCTCCGTACTAAAGAAAAATAAGATCTTATGCACTTACTTAAATATTCAGGATTAATCGATAGGATACTTGATTACTAACATAACCAATAGCTGCAGCCCTATCTGGATCCAGTAAGCAAACTACATGCGGGATGTTCTGTATTTATCACCACTCTTTTTTTTTTGAGGTTTCAATTTCCTAATCTTTCCTTTTACCTCTTCCAAAAAAAACAAGGCTGTGGTTGTTCAAATGTGCATTAGTAGCTATCATAAACCTCAATGGTTTCAACACCAGGTTGATCCATTCTTGCCCCTGCTGCACTTCACCTTGCTCTTTCCCTTTTCATTATGTCATGATATATTGGTTTCTCCATGTTGAAGGAGGCATGACAAACTGGCTTACACAGTACAAATGACAGATTATGTTTATGTGTCATTTATAAATACATGGTATATGCACACCTTGTTTGGTTTTGATGTTATTTTTTTTTCATGGTAAATGCACTTTTGATGTTTTTTTTTTTTTTTACACCTCCATTAACTGGGGTTGCTAACCTAAAAACTGCTTTTCAAGCCAAAATGGATGTACGCGGCAGTGCAATCACATCCTTTTTGTCGCCATCATGTTTTCAAGGATACATTTCACCAGCTAGCTATTTGAAAGCAGTTGTGACCTCGCTCCTTTTATTCAGTGCTGTCAACCAATTCATGTGGTTCTCCCTCAAAAGCCTTTTCATTCTAAATACATTGTGATTACAAAGACTTTCCTGAAATTTCCTTTCATAGCAGTGAGCCCAAGGAGGCTGTACAGCTTGTGTTCATGACTGGGTGTCCTGGATTTAAGGAATCAAACAGGCTTCCTCGCAGCCCATCCCCCACGCCACTTTCAGAGCAGCAGGAAAAACGACGAAGGCGTGCTTTGCACCAGCTCCCTCCCCCACACACTGCTCCACCAGGCATTGCTGGGGCTTGTGGGATTAAGAATGGAACACGATGACAGACAAAAACAGTCCTCAGCACCTCCCTGCTCTGCTGTCTTTTATACCGCAAGAGCATGAAAAGGCTGCTATGAGGCATACAATAGACACAGTGATAGATCAACTCTGTGAGTGAACAAGATAAGTGTGGGTGAATAGCTACACGGATCTTTATATTGTTCTTGTATGACAATGTCAGCAGTGAAATTATTTGAAGGAAAAAAAAAAAGTGGAACACGATGTGACATTTACTTAACTTCGCAGGCGTAATGTGATGTATATGGCTGACAGTGTCTATTATATATCCGAGCCTGCTATTAGTGCTTTACTGACTCATGTGAAATACATAACACCTTCATGGATAATTGCAACTGATGTTGGTTGGCATTAATTTAATTTAAACGGCATAAGAAATTTTAAATATACAAACACAATTATGCATCCTTTAAAAACGGATCAAGCCGCTGCTGTCAAAAAGGGAAAAGAACATCAGCACTGTGTGGGCCATTTCCTGTAGCTGGTCTCGGCATCATATTCGTCAAGGGTGCCCTTATTCATCGTGTGGTAATAAAAGAGAAAACAGCAGTAGGTCTTTTTTTATGCATCACATGTCAGACTGCTTCAGGGAATGCACAGCTTCTCCAAGCCTGCTTGTAACAGCAACAGGCGATCACACGCACGATATTAAGCGGCCTACAGTGTTCGGGCCTATTGTATTACTTCATGCCACGATAATTAAATTGATGAAAGCCAGTATTGTTTCAAAGACGCTTCTTCCAAAAAAGAAACTAACAACTGCGGTGACTATTTTCGTTGCTAACACATTATCACATATTCAGCAACTACGGCTGGTTAAAACACAGCGTTCAGGACACAATTCAACACTAGATCATTTCATACAGAACAATGTATGTGGTGGGTTTGTTGTAAGAGATCATTCACCAAAATAATTTGCTTTTTTGATAAAAATATTAAATCTGTTTAAACCTGTAAATAGTTTTCGTTGACTTTACACATACTACTGATTGGTACAGTAATGGAGCTCCCCAATAAAACCAGGAATTAATAGTTAATTAATTTCCGTGGACAAACACATATATTCCCAGAGTAGTCGGTAAACATGTAACATAACACCCAACACATCCATGCAACATCAAAAGAGAGTGAAATGGAAAACAACGTACCTTTTCATTTTTCACCTTCTTTAACGTCTTGCATTCACTATTACCATTCTCCACGTCCTCCGGTTCAGTTTTTGTGGTCAGTGCTGGTACTATCCCAACAGGTTCAAGTGCAATATTCCCCATTTGATTGGCATCAGCCAAGTCTGTTGATTGTGTGTTCTCAAAGGACGTATTACGACTATTCCCCAAAGCAACTTGGGCTTGAGACACAACATCCTTCTCTGCGACACCTATTGCCACGACTGGGGCGCCATCTGTTTTGTCCTTCTTACTTTTCCCACTCGCCCCTTCTTTCTCTTTTTTACCACCGAGAACACCTCTGGAGGCTTTGCCCCCTTTTTCCATGTTCTTCCCAGAGGTGGAATTGTTGCCAGCAGCTGCCGCACTTGCTGCTGTGCCTGTTGGCTCCCCTTGAGTCCGTCCTGTAGTTTCTTTTTTACCCCCATCTCCAGCTGAAGCTTTGCTACTATTGTCTTTAGAGTTCTTACTGCGCTTGTATTTGGATTTGCTTTCCTTGCCTTGAGAGCCAGACACTGGACTAACAAACCTGATGTTGTCAGGCAATGCTGCCACTGCACTGGGTGGTGCCGCCATGCCGTCCTTGGTGCCAGACATCTCAAGTTTGTCCTTCTCTAAGTCAGCGTCAAGGTCAATAATCAGATTTCCAACACCGATATCCCACTCATCCCCGCTGTCATAAGTGTCCACCGCATTAGAGTCCACACCTTTCCCGCCTGCAGTGCCACCACTTAGGGACATTTTAGTGCCAACGGCCCAGGATTGCCTCAGTGAGGTCCGACACCCTCTTACACGGCTGGGACTCGGGGACAAGGGTTAGAGAATCCTCACCGTCTACTCGTTCCTGTCCCATTTAACCACATTTTGTCCTAGAAAGAAATGAGAAAAGAAGATATATTAATCTTAACAAGTCAGACACAGAAATAACAGTGCTACATCTCTGCCATCACAGAACATAGCATTTCATTGGACACAACACAAAAAAAAATCGTTTGATCACGAGCCAGTAATTCTCTGATGATCACTGTGCAAACCACTATGGTAATACCCACTGGTGTGACAGCACTGCTCTGAAACCCTCTCTTCATAATCACTTCCCACAGTCGTCATGGCAACCATGGGAAATGTAGCCTAAATCCTGCTTTGACAGCCAAGGTGGCCCCACTGTTCTGAATGACTGGCTCTCTTTTCACAAGGAACTGCTGATAGTGTCACTGCTGATAAATAAGGAGTAGCTGGCCTCACACACCCCCGCGTGGTTTATGGAGCCGTGCCTTTTCAACTCAAGAGCACAATGGTAATCTTGCATTAACAGAAGAGCTTAAATACATGAATGAACCAGTGTATGTCTCCTGAGAACACCAGTTTGTTGTGTTTGCTTACACACCATGGCCCAAAGGTCATCGTGTTTCATATCTCTTAGCAAATAAATACAACATTCTTGCGGAGGTCCCAGCTGCATCTAATTTTGGACAAACTGCAGAGCAACATAGACACTGAAGAGCCTTTTATATTTCACATGCAAATTAGTGAATCTTTTCGTGCTAAAATACAACAGTAACTCATTACGAGTTGCAGGAAAATGTGAACATCAATTTGTCGTTTGCGTTTTAGTCGTGGGTGGATGACTGTGAAAAGAGGTCGCGCTAACATCTTTAATTTGCTATATGCTACATAGAAATTATGCAGTGGAACTTTTTTATTTTTTATATTGTTAAGCACACTGAGGTGCCCTTGTGAATAACACATGCTATTTAAATACAATGTGCAGCTGCATTAGTTCCATTATTACTCTTCAGTATTCGTCTCAGCTTACTGTGTACCACACAGCATTAAATAGCTTCATTTTCCTCATATGCCGTACATGCCACTGTTGCTAGTGTGGTGCCAACAGCATTAAAGGTGAAGAACGTCATTTTAATCCAATACACTTCTTGTCATATTCAGTGAATATCTCCTTATGGTCCACTAGCTGTCCATTCTGTATGAAAAAAAAATGTTTGTGTACAGCCTTGGCTCTGTCGATGGTTAAAAAAAAAAAGGCAATCCATAAAACATTATTCCAGTGTGTTCTGTGCATGTTCACGCTTGTGCACAGGACAAAGCAGCGAGATGAACAATAAATCTGGCACATGACAACTGTCTAAATATATCAGCTAGCAAAATATTAAAAAAAAGAAAAATCGTTCTACAGAATCACCACCTTTAAGGATCCATCTGTTCTGCGGGGGGGAAAAAAAAAGGTATCAACTGCACATGATGAATATGTTAATTCCCAAGTAAAGAACTTGCAACCCCACAAAAGCTGTGTAATAAACTGGTATCATAAGCTGGGCAGCAATAAATAGGAGGATGAACCAGTACCAGGAGTTTACTGAAAATCTTGCGCTCACAGTCCCCTCAGAACTCACTGCATGTAGGCAAATAATTAACACTTACATCTGCAGCTCTCATCTCCCCGCGCTATAAAGAATGTGAAGGCTAAGCAAGCCTGAGCACAAAAGACTCTGGAGAGGCGGTAAGGGTGATGAGATCAATACTGTTCCAAACAGGCATGAATTCTGGTGATTCTCTTTGTGCTGCAGAGACTCGACTAACAAAATACAGCCAAAGAATACAGAGCGGAGCCCTCGAGAGATTCTTTTAACAAAATTGTCTGTGGAAATTCTTATTTTTGGATTAGTAGTCACTGCGTGTTTGGTGTGGTTTGTGTTCTGCAGCTCAAGTAATGAATCTCACATTTTCTAGTATCTGTGAGATTCGCAGACACTCCTATCAGTATTCATAGATTATACTATACAAGGCATTTTGTTTAATTGCAACTGTAGCTTTGATTAGAATCCACAGGCAACTCACGACACTGTGGCAGCAAAAACAAAAGAAATGTACCATTAATTAATTGGCAAATTAAACCAATGACATTTAACTTTTAAAATGATTAACTTCCCAGACACCATTAATCAAGACAGTTCTATAAAGGAACCAAACTGACTCAATAAAATCATCTGTAATTTGCATTATTTCGTAAAATGTTAAAAGCCTCACCTTGTTTTTCATATTAAATTCTCCGACTAGCAGAGATGTTAAACCACAAACTAACAGCATTACAAATTCACTTCAAATCTCTGACTTTGTGTAAATATGCTTCATCCTGATGGGCTTATCATGTCAAATCCTAAAGCTTCCCCCAATAACAATGGCAGCATCCAAAGAGCCCGAATGGAGATATCAGTATATTTTCTGCATCATTAGCAGTACAATTAAATTAATCTTTTCATCATGGAAAAGCTCAAAGAAAAAGTCTTTACACCGATTTATCCAGTGATGACACACGCAGCAGACCCTGTTCATTAAACCAGTTTTATCCTCCTCAGGAAATAAAAGTCGAGGAGATGTAAAATAAAACATCTAGCTGTTATTTGTTTTTAAAGCTGCTCCTACCCACTGACAGAAAAGCACTAATTTTATCATGTGCCATTACTTAGCTCTCATTAGAACAACAGTACAGAATTGCAGCTGGATCACATAATGCTTATTCAGTTAAGGGGCCATTCATATCCTCCTTCCACCCCCCAGCAGCAGCAGTGACAGAGGTAAAACTGTTGAACAATCATTTGATCACTGTGCCTGCTTATTCCACACAGATGGCTCCCCAATGGAACAACAGTCGGTGACAGGTTTTGGAGGGCGGAGACATGCAGCTGTCCCTGTATGACTGGGTAAACAGTTGTGAGGTCTAATTTGTCCAACACCTCAACAAAAGAGAGGTTGTAACTCTATCGGCAGTTGACCCACTGTACTGCCCTTAGCTGGAACTGCAGCGCAAGCCCCTTTTAAAAAAGCTCCACTGAGGAAATGTCCCAGCGAGTGCCCCATTGAGCGAAAGGCATGCAGGCTGTGCAACTCCCAGAGTGCTTGTCCTTTTTTTTTTTTTTTTCTCCTTTTTTCACAGATCCAGTTTCATTCGGCGTTCAATCAGAGGCCATGTAAGGGTGATTCTGCCTTGAAAGTGCAGAAAAATACACAAGGGGATCGTGACTTCTGGTTGATTTAGCATAGAACAACACTAAATCAGATGTGGCATAATGTAGTTTGCTTTACATGTGGCAGCTAGAGACACCATCTATGCATAAAATAAAAGATTAGAGACAAGGTTCTGAAACTGAGGGCTCATTTACCATTTCTACCTATTGTCTAAACGTGACAGACTGAGGTTTAGATCCAGAAGAGGTGCAAAAAAAAGCTGGACAATAACACACAAAATGGGAAATACGACAAGTGATCCTACTGTTAACTGGCAGGCAAAACATGGCTGCACTTTTAGGGGCTCGAATGCAGGCAATTGTCTAAAAACAGATTTTTTGTTTTTCTTTTCCACAGCAAAAATAACAGCTTTTGATGGATAACAACATATGTTTCAAATCAGAATGCAGAGCAGGTAATTATCGTTTGATTCGCACAGATAGAAAAATAACTCCTCTGCTAAGACATGAATGAGATATTCCCTCAAATCGGGCATGTGTCGACATGGAAATTTCACAGCAGTGTTTATCTTGGCCGAGGCTATCTTTGTGTGCGCTACTATCACAATAAAAACTAAACTAGCTTCAGTGAGAGAAATCTCAAAAGCGCATTTTTAAGTGCTGCTGTGTTCACAACATATATATATGTATACACAACCAGCATGCCACTAGGCGCAGGCGTTTGTTTGTTGTGTTCTCTGGTATAATTAAAATTGCAAAGCTTACACTATGCTATAATAGTTTTATTTTTTATTGAGGTATACACTCAGTCATAATGATTATTGCCTCATCTCGGCTCCCAGGGCTCCAAATCTTATTAAGAGCTGAAAGATGTTCCTCCAAAGGTAAATAGTCCTGCAGAGATGCAGGAAAAGTCTCGTTTACCACAGCTCACTGAGGACACCTTTAAAATCTCAAAGACAAGCGCTGCAAAGAGGTGACCCTGTGCATCGAACAGGCACAGACTGGTTTACCAGTGAGGGATCTCCTGGAGCACTGGGGCCGGGTCAGCACCTCACACATAACTACAACAACAAACCAAAAGACAGAAGTGAAGGTTTGTGTATTTTCTGTCAATTTCATTTTCTTTAAAAATTGAGAATATGTGTTTATTGGCTTTGGTCAGGCAAAATGAGCACTATTGAGTCACTGTGTTGTTGTGTTTCGAATTCATTTTTTTGCCTACATTACTGATGATTAACAGAAAACCACAGTCTGTAATTAAAATGTGGAGTTTCAGTTGTACAAACTCAGCAGACATCGTGTCGTTCCTCTGAGAAGCAGCATTTTCCAAACAAGATGGACCTTTATGGCGATTACAAGAATGGATTTTTGTTTGTCTTGTTCCAAGTATACTCTAAATGTTCGGCCTCTTTTACTGCCCATAATCAGCTGTTTAGGAACAAGATCTGAATGCACTCACCGAATTAAAACACTCAGTGGTGTGTCTATTTAATTTAAAGTCCTCGGAATACAAATCACTCAGATACAATGCAATGAGCTGTTAAGCAGATTAAAAAACAACTGACAATAATAAAAGGCAGTGGGGGAAAAAAACCCAACAACCTTGGATTGAATGTGCCAAGTGTAGCATCTTTTTTCTCTGCAGGTCATTTGAAGGCAGGTCCCCCATCTGGAGGGCCCCACAGTAACTGCCATGTAATTGGATTGTGTGCTTGAGCTGATTACCAAAATAGAAATGCACCCAGCCAATCCAGGTGATGGGAATCAGGAGTCTGCGGGTCAGCCAGCATCTTTATCAGTAAATATGTCAACGACCGGAAGTCACTATCCTCAGCAAAGATGAGCTCATTGGAGCTCACGTGAGGAGGATGATGTTATGAGTGAGGCCTACATTTCATGAAGACCAAATTCATACATTTTGTTCATCAACTGATACTCCTTTAAACTCTATACTGCCAAAAAATTCTCGACTGCAGTAGCTTTCTGAATCTCTTGGACTGGCAGCAATATGACTCAAACCAACAGTTCCCCGAGAAGTGTGAAATATGCAGATTGCTCTCTGGCTGATTAGGTCTTAATATCCGAGCTCTGGTGTGATGCAGCAAAAGACAAAGCTCTTACACAACGCTGCCTCAAGCTGCTATCATTCTCCATGGTAGTTTTCCAGTAAAGAGGGTTAGGTGAAGAAACACGACTGTCAGCACTTTGCATCGCTGTCACATCAAGTGCTGCACCCACACAAAAAGGTGGACGAATCAGACAACGCAGTTTACGGGTTAAAACAACCAGTGTGGGCACCTGAGGGGTTTTCGAGTCATTGGATTTGATCACAGTTCAGAAATGCCACGTGTCAAACCGGGCTAACAATATTTCCTGTGCTGCTCCACAGACTGGTGCTGCAGTGTCGAGCAATATTAAATAAATACATCTATTACATGAGCAACTATGCTGACATTCAAAATGGTTGTTCACAGAAAGGGCTACAGGCATCAGGAAACTGTCCTCTTGACATTACTCCCTCTCAGCACCTAACCCTGTCAGAGCAGGCATATTACACTGTTTACAGAATGCAAGGGCAGCATTTCCAGATTTATGAACGCTGCAGTGTGTGTTTGAAAAGCTCAGTTGTTGGTGTGAAAAACAAGGGCTCATGGCCTAAAGGGCAAAACAGAGAGGAAGAGATACATTTTCAAATGTTGCTGCATTAGGCCAGGATTACGTTGCCCGCAGAGAGCTGTGGATACAGATACATATCCGTTCTTATTATACCACTTTCAAGTAGGGCTGAACAATTGATCAAAAAATGATAGAAATTGCAATAAGGACACGTGCAATGTTCAAATCGCGGGAGCTGCAATTTTTTGATAATGGTAAAATGTGTCACAACAAACCATTTCAGATGAAGCATTGTGGTGCTCCAGAGATGCTCCAGCCTATAAATCATACTCTCCACACGTAAGGGAATGCTGCTTGTTTGGCACAAACCGTGGCAAATATCATATCATCATTTTAAGACTTTTTTTTTTTTCCAGTGGGAAACAAATGCAGAAATGACCATTCCCAATAAAATCTCTACTGAAATCACAGCAAATTGTTTAAAAAAAAAAAAACAAAAAAAAAAAAGGATTTTTCTGCACATCGTCCACATGGGCTAGGAATGGAATCAAAATGGCGGCATCCAAGCAAGACGATGACGAGCCACTTGGCCTGTTGTACTTTGTGTTAAAGACAAATTGTACAGACATAGGTAGCCACAAACATATTTACATAGCATCCATTTTGGCTTTGAAGAGGACACCTAGTAGCAGCCCACACAGTCTGAGGTTATGCTGACATCTGCACAGGTTCAAGTAGTTCGGTAAAAAAAAAAAAAGTACCTCCTTCAGACACTAACAGATCCTTTGTGGTCTTGCACAAGCAAAAATGTCACATTTATCTCAGGGTAGAGTCTCAACACTATTTCATTTGGCCTTCATCATTATCCTCTATTACACCAGATAAAAGCTCTATTTAAATCAAGCTTGTTTTGTGCCTTTCCCTATATTAACAGCGCAAAAATGTGCGTGTATGTACTACCTATACATCTACTGGATGTTAAACATAATCAGTACATGTGACCTCATTATATCCGTGATTTAATAACAAGTGCTGTCATATTTCTAATATGCTCTACATTCATCAATACCAGTGTGTTTTTATTTAACCACCTAATCTAATGCTAATTAAGGTTTAAAAAAAAAAAAAAAAAAGCAATACATGCCAAGTCCTTAACAATAGCCAGTTTTACAGATACAACCATTCTGATTACAAACTGACTTTATGAAGAACTTTGCTTTGTGTAACCTGTGTGCACATGCTCCAAGTTATCAACCGCCATCTGAAATCAGTGCAAAACATCACATCCTGCCTGTTAGTGGCAAGAATTAGCTTCATGGTTCACTTTCACCACAATTTACATGTAGTTCCAAGGAATTAATTATCGTCCAATCAATGTTTTACAACAGTGCAAACTTTTTAAATGACTGTAATTGTCTATGTAATACCACTAACTAAATGTCTCAACGCGTGATCATTATAAAAACGTATTGTTCTTGCAGTGCAGAAATCCACTTTTTACTGCAGATAGCTGCATTAATGAGGAAAATGTGGGGGATGGAGCTCGATGACATCTTGAAATTGCATGTCTAATAGCGAGGAAATGGTAACTGCCAACAAATTCAGCTGAAGGCTACACAAAGAGCTACTCGTCCAGTGCTAGTGGAAGCGACTGCAATTATGCTGTATACTTAAACAAAGCATTTTTTGAGATGATCACCCAGCACTAGAGAAGCCGCCATTTAAAACCATAAAAACAGCATGACAGATTAGTCTGCAGACTACATTACTTTGTGTGAGTCAAACTCATAAAAAGTTACTCCTCCTTTGATAGTGATATCAATAGATTAAAAGAAAGAATAAAGACTTGCACCCAAGGTTTAAGTAGCTGACAGATGAAGGCAGCTCTGTATGAATTGCAATCAAATTGAGATAAATATTGGAGCTGAACTCTTCGAAGTAAACAAACATTCGCCTCACATGAATCAAAGCTACATCAAGTGCATTTACTGTCATCTGATAATGGAAACGCTTGCCCCAGTAAATGACATTTTTCTGCCTGTCACAAACTACTGGTGAAATACTTTTGGAAAGAACTTCACTTTGTGCACAGTCTCAACATTATTCCCCAATATTTGTAGGGAGGAAAACACAATCAAAACTGTCGAGCCTAAATAGTGGTGACCAATTGGGAATTAGATTCACCCAGGAGTACAAATAAATAATCAAATTGCGGCTTGTCTGCGGCAACGGCAGATGCAGAGGATGAAAAGAACGCTCACACACTGGCCAGAGTGTAAGGAAGACCCAATCTTAAAACACTGACAAGGTGCCAGATTGATTTTTCCTGTGCTCAAAGAGGACTCTAGCAGAAACAAGAGCAGCTCCATTAACATGCGGAGCCATTCCACTCCGCCATGATTTCTGAATTACAAAAGCCAGCCACCAAGATTCTCAAAACACTTCTAATTATCTCTGCTCTCTTCATTCTATAATTGAGGCACTCTGTCTCAATGCAAGCTGATGTAGTAACAGCAGCAGCATCTACTGTGGCACACTTGTTTGCATTTGTGGTCAGTTGTAAAGGAGGCTGACTGAGTGCATGCTCAATCTCTCAGCGGAGGGACATTAAGCTGATATCTGTAATGAATTTTAATTAATACATCATTATTACATCCATCTATATGTTGGAGCGTGGTGAAATACTAATAAGGCACATTTACGCTCATGTTCCTCTGGTTGTTCCTGCTTCGTACCAACAGCTGCACGGTGCGAAGAACTGCAGCGAATGTGTTGCACTGCTGTACCTACCTGACAGCAGCACTCTATTTTCATTAAAAATTTGTGACTACTTACTACTAAAACTCACGCTGAATGAATAAGATGCAAATGAAAAGTCCTGTAAAATGAACTTAGAGATGCACATACTCAACCAAAATGTGTATTACTTTTTGCTATAGTAGATCTTTAATGGAACAACCTTAGAATGTTTGCACAGTTCATGTTACAACTTGAGGTTGTTTATTAGCTGTCTGAGAGCTATAAAGACTACAGAGCCAAGGAGAGAGATAAGAACGAAGGGTAATAATATAATAAAATATAATACTATAACCCTCTGACATGCTGCCTTGTTTAATAGTAGGGCTGGTACGAATAGCAATTTCTGTTCTCCGGATATTCGGCCCCAATTACAGACGAATATCCCGAATATTTTGGGGTGGCGCGTGTTGGTGGCAGGTGGGTATTCGTTCTGATGGGGGTGGGAGGATGCGCGAAGGCTCCAACAGGCTGGAAGTGGGCAGGAGGCACAGGCAGCATTTGGCTACTAAGACCAGTTTAGGTGTTTAGGTTAGCGGTCACTGCACCGTTTCCGTGATGATATTCCCATTCCAGCACAGCGAACAAATAGTCGGCTATTCGGATCCAGCCCTATTTAATAGCAACATTGCTTTAGTAGAAATGATTGAATTCTATTAGTTCTATTCAGCTATAGACAGTTTTGAGCCTTTAAACACTTGCTGAAGCCATTCAAGTACAAGCTGGTGTCATCTGCATAACAATGCAACAACATATATAGCAACAGACTTGTTCTGATAATGAGGACAGAAGGGACGAAGTAATGACCTCAGTGGTAATACGAGAGTTATGGTTGATGAGGAGGTAGTTAAACTGGCCCAGAATGGTCTGCTTTCTATAAGGGGTTTAAGATAATCCAGCAGTGATTATGAAATTCCTGTCCACAGCTCTTGTAGTCTTATCAAGATTAAACTAGTTTGGTTACAGACAGACTGCTGGCAAGTTACAGCAGCTTGATAGTACATAACCAAAACCTGCATAGTAACAATATAAAGGAAGGTAAACCTTACATTGAATATTTGTCCTGTGGCATGGTGTGATTTTTCAACGAGAAAAGTTGCACAAGAACATGTGCTAACAATAGAACAAGCTGCAAATACCAACGTTAAACAGACATAACTGCACCCACGGATGAAAACGGTTGGAAAGTCGGCTGTGAAACTAGAAAACAAAGCAAAGGAACCTCCCCATTAACCATGAAACTAAATTATTCAAAGGCAGGAAAAGTACCAGTGGAGATAAGGGAGCTCTTGAAGTGCTTAGTGTTGACTTTAGTGTTGACAGCTACACCTCCCTCCACCTCCACAGCCAGATATTCGGTGTTAGTATAAATAAAACCTGCATTGCTGTATTCAACTTAATGTCTGGTCTTGGCTGTGTGTCTTACTTTGCTGTCAAAATAGTGTAAATACATGACAAGCGGAGGTTCGCACAATAAAAAACGACTTGCAAACTTCTGGCATCTTGTCACAAAAGACCTCAAAAGATCAACATGACATGACGGTTCAAAAGTTTGGATATCCAAAACAAAGGCAACGAAAATAGCAACGAGACATGAAGTGGCAGCAGCTTCCTGAGTGACTGCCGCTGCTCATGTCCTCTGTGATTGTGATGTAAATACTTTAAATAAAGGTTACTTAGACTCTGATGTGTTTCGTCATTCATTTACTAAACAGCGACTTCTGTGAAATTTTAGAGACGAGCAATTTTCCGAACCACAGGATTGGGGCTGATCAAGGCCTTTTCTTTTCTGTTCTTATAAATATTGCAAACGAGCTCATTTGCAGCTATTTGAAAGAGGTGAGTCTATTTTTAAAGAAGTCTGCAGGAGGTGGTGAACGGCAGATCATGTACCTTATGTTTAACTGTGATGGAAAAAGGTTTTCTATTGTCAAATAAGTAGAACTGGAAGAGTATTAGTTGGGCTTATTACTTATTTGTTACTTAACCACTCAAGAGCTCAGTGCAGAAATGCATGAACTGTGTAGAAAACACTACTGCAGAAATATTACAGTGATTTCTCAACAGGGCTGTTGGGCAAATTGATTAAAAAAAATCCCCACTTGGACACTATAATACTATTTATCAATTGGTGTAGCCCATGTAACTTAATATTATTTCTCGGTAAGCACACAGACACTCGTTCACTCTGACACTTTAGGATATGATCATCTTGCTTTAATGGGCATTTCCTCTTCAGCACCTCATTGGCTTTTTCCTGGGATGGTCCTCAAACGTGAGTCGCTGAGCTGTTTAAAATAAACAACCCAGACTTTGAGTCGGTTTACAAGGATGTTTGATTTTATCAGCTAAAGGAATCAGCAGGGGGTTAGGGGTTGGCGGTGGTCAGTAAACGCGACAGGCTCAAGCTCTTCCTCATTAAAGAATTATCAGCGTGACCGTCACGCCTCACTGCCACCAGTTAACACGACTCAAGTCAGGCTTCAAATCTAGACTGGTAACTAATGTGAAGATACCACCGATGTTTTATGTTCCGATTCCCTCCCAAGCAGAATGTCATATAAAAGGTGCATTTATATTCAAGTTGTCCAAAGAGCCTTAATTTCTTCCTAAAACCCAAAAATCCCATGCGGGTGGGGCAACGACAAAAATAACTTCATTGTATGACACATTGCTACAACAGGCAAGTGGAGTGCTTGGAAGTACAGTGCAGTACTTGGAGGCTATATGCTAACCGCCCACTCCACACAATTTACACATGAATGCCAGCACAGCAGGAGCATTAAAAAGGCAGCTAGAGACATTATAAAATGGTAGTTGTTTGTAACAAGTGTCAGAAATTACATTTGTTTTGGTTCAGGAATGATGTTTCTCTCCCTTCGCATAAATCAAAGCATTTGCTTTCTAGCTGAAACTAAGGGTGGGAACGTTATTTTAAAAAGAGATGAAGACGGTACACAAGAGAGAAAGTGTGCGAACAAGAAGGCAAATCTCAGAAGAAATTAAAACTTTGCTTGACATGTTTTTGTATGTCATTGTGGATTCTTACTAAATTTAGAAAAGCAGCAGATAAATTCAGATGGGGAATGCACATCTTGGTGAGAGACACTGCGAAAAACTGAACTAGCTGCAAATTGTTATAATTTCAAATGGCCGATGTGGAACGCGCCTTCCCCAGCAGTCGATATTGTATTTTAAGTTTTCTTTTCTCAAACCAGAATGTGAAGTCAGAAAGAACTAAATAAATATGGTGGGTAAAAAAGGCTTGTTTTATTAACTTCAATACTGACTGACAAACGAGGGAGAAGGAAGAGTTGTGAAAGGACAAGGCCTGAGGCTAAAGAGCAGACATTCTCTTGACTAACATTGCTCTGAGTGTGTGTGTGTGTGTGTGTGTGTGTACGTGCATAACAGAATGAGATAAAGACACTGCTTTTTTTTCTCCCCTACAGTCTTTTGTGGACTGTTTATTACATGCATTCCTGCACGGGCAGCTTGCCAGGCAGGATTCCAACAAATTCTTACTGAAAACTAAAATACTGTTCTGTACACAGGGCATTCAGTCAAGCTAATGGTATCTACACAGAAATTAAACTAGTTTAATCCATATGGAATTTTCTATTAACCTACTACACTGAAGATAAATGAGCTGCAGAAATCTGTAATAAAGCAACAAAAGTGCCACTGGTGTAACTGCTCCAGTGGAGAGTCACAAGTCTAACTATGAGAAGACAGCAGGCCACTGCTGAGTGACTAATATACTGCACTACTGTTTGTACCATGGACAGTTGTAGTGTTGCCATGTGAATGTCTAACTAGAGAAAGGGCATGGACAACCATTAACCTCAAATAACTGCCTGCCTCTCTTCCAGCAGCTGTGTAACAGAGGCCGAGTCAACAAGCGAGGCTTCAAATGGCATTGTCACTCTGACATGGTGGCTTTCCAGAATCAATGCAGCGGCGATCTGCTCCTGAGAGGCACAAGTGTCACATTCAAACTCTGACAAGTATCATGCGTAAGCATTAATTTAGACCCAATTCCCCATTGATCAGAATACTGTTTTTGACAGTGCAGTATGAAGTAATTGTCTGGTATTTTTTGCACATCAGATTAAATAGGACTCCTTCCTTCCACTTCCGAGCAGCTTTATCTTGCGGCTCATAAAAAAGGGTGGGTAGTAACATCTGACAGTAAGTGCTGACACATGTGCACACACTCAATCGCTGCCGGCATTTGAAACACTGGAAAATGCATGTGAGGTAGGCGAGGAGTGGCATGCTACGTTTCAGTAATGGTAAAATAGCCATATTCAGCCATAATCAGCATGCTGATAAATCTAGATTGTGCATTACACAATAATATTTATCTGACTTGTTGGTGCTCATTGGTGCTGGATGTTTTCCTAACCTTTTCACCAGTGCTCACTCCCACTTTTAAACTCGCATTAACCCTCATACATAATTTTTAGACAGCCCAAACTGCTCCGTGTAGTCTTTTACACCCAGAACTACACTGCTGTTGGAAGCAACCATAGTTTCCATGTTGCAAAATAGCAAAATTGAGGTCAGAAGCAGGGCTGAACAATTAATTGGCTATTACAATGCAAACCACAACTCATCAAGGCTGCAATGTAGGATATAGGCTACGCAGCCTGTCTGACGCAAGGTTGAAAGTGTTGTGTAAACGGTTGTACAAATTCATGCCGTCCTCCTTGTGTGACTGTCACGCTTCTGATAGTATCTCTTGTGGTAACGCTCGCTCACATGTTTTAAAGCGATTACACGGTGAATGCTGAACTGAAGCCTGACTTTAAAACATTATGTCGCAAAATCGAATCACAATGTCTGCCAGAGAAATCACAATTAGACAGTTCCCACAAATTCCTCAGCCCTGGACAGGATGAGTTTTCCTTATGTTTTTTTTTAGAAAGAAAGCATTAGGGCCACCGGCTAATGTTAGTTTAAATACATTTGCCTTGTTTGGACATTTGACAGCCTTGTTTACACATTTTCTGCCAACATGAGCGCTTGGTCATCCATTAAAGGAAATGTGCATCCACTTCCAAAAGTCCTCTACGTGAGACTTCAAATACTCGATCACTCAAAACTAGAAGAGCGCAGGTTTGCTTGCTTTGTCAGTAATGCAAACTCCTCTCTCTCAGGTATCCGTCCAGGCCTCCTATTCAACTCGTCTGTCTGCCTTTCTCCTCAAACATTGTCAATCTTCTCTTATAGTGCCTGCCAAACTAAAATGCAAAGCAAACAGACTGTCACACATCACACTCTCCCTTCTATGTCAACATCTAATCAATTTTTTTTTAAGCAAACTGCAGTACGGGTCAAGTAAAACCTACAACAACCATTCACTCTATATGTATGACAATGCCGCATGTGCTCCTTTTTTTTTTTTTAGCATTAGCATATTTCGTGTGATATATTCACACGTTGGAGCATCCCAATATTTCACTTTACTATTAATAACACTAAAGCTGAATTTATGCTTCTCTGGTGAGTTGTTTCTCTGCTCCCGTTGTAAATGCCTACAGCGTGGGAACTGATTTATAGTTATAGCGTAGGGTTTAACCCGTTGACTGGCAGCGCTACCTCAGTAGATGGATATGTTGTACATTATCAGGCCATGTTGTGCATTTATTATATACCCAAAGTAATTGAGTTTACCTATAGACGGAGATGATTGGGGATTCAAAAAAAATAAATGCTCTTGGTGAAAATGGCTTCCTAAGATCGCTAAAATACACATTTGTCTATGTTGTCTTTATTCTCAAAGAAATACTACCCACAATGGTAAAATGTAGGAGAAACACACACCAGACCAAGCGGTTCAGTCTCAATTCTTTTCGTCTCCATGCAGCCCATACAGCCTCTGTAACCCCGCATGGAAATACCACAACACAAAGGCATAAATCTGCCCTAAGCTGCTAAGTGAAACGTTATACGCCCATATTTTTTCCCCAAACCAGTCAGGACAGTCCAAACCACTCATGTTAATGCCACAAGATTACTTCTCTGGCTGTTTAGACAAATGTCCACACGGCAAATGTTTTTATCATGGGCAGCGAGCATCACGGCACCGAGGCTAGGAGAAAACAATGTACACTGCCTGCAGCTACACAGCGTGATCTGTCCAACATCATTACCGATTTTTACTGAAGTGCTGCTTCATTTGCTCGGATAGGTCCTCGACTCTTGAGATTAACCGGCCTTTAATTTGTAGTTTTGCTATTGATTTTCCTTGATCAGCGGTACAATTGCATTATACTGTTAATCGGGGTATTACATAAATTTTCTGTCCAAATAAGGGAATCTGTTCCACCACCTTGTCAGATTAATGGGAAAATGAACAGGGAGGGATAATAACGTCTTCCTGCAGCCTGATTACATCGACAATTTACTGTTTGTGTTGGAGTTGATCAGGAGAACCAACAAATGAGGTAAATCTGAAAATGTTTTCAGCATTTTTAGATAATAGATAGAATCTAAATAGACTATTTAGATAATAGTCTTTGTTTTTTTTCCAGTGTTTTCCAGGACAACCTCATTTCTTGCCCTAATATGTCAAATCACTAAATATTTTGTAGTGTGTTCGGTGGCTGTTTTTTTAAATTGCTCCTTTTAATTTTAGCACCTTACATAGAGTGTATTTAAATGGTGGGGGGTGTCTACGAGGCCTGCAACTACTGATTATCTTCTTGATATGTTCAGATTTCTTCTTTAAATCTCCCAACAACTCAAACCAAGGAGACATTAATTTTACTATGAAACACATTAAAAAAGCAGGAAACAACCACTGATCATAGAAACAGCTGCTGGTGAACCAACACATCATAACAGCACTAGTTTTTATTCCTCTTTTATTCAGTGCCAGCAACTACCTTCGATGATTTGGTTCATTACTTAACTTTTTATATTTTTATTACAAACTTAACCATATTACATTATTATCAGCAAAATCCTTAAGAGGCACTCTTATTTCTTGAGATGAAAAAAGGATGAGGGACAGTTTGCTGGTTATTAAAAAAAAACGGCAACCACACTACACAAGATGGTTGAAATTGCTCCAAATGTGGTTGCCGAGAGCAACTGGCCAACCAACACTGTCGAACCCTGAGGCCCCAAATAACATTTCCTGTAGCTCGGTGCCAAAACGGACTATTTTGTCGAAGATTGGTGGGTTTAACGGAGATTTCTTGTAACTGATATCACGAGGGTGAACCAGTTTTGAGATCACCATAAAGCAGAAAGAAGAAAGCCCTGGTACCGATGGCTTCAGTAATGTTTTCATTATTGAACAGCTGAAAATACATATTGGCTTAGAAAGCAGCCCCATGATTTACAGAGTCCTGGAGAATCAAACAAGGACAGCCTTTAATCTCGGCTCGTCCTTTATCCATGCACGGTAAAAAAGAAACTGGAAATGCTCACAGTGAGACTGGTCTTTAAACTGGAGCCGCTTTGATGGAAGTGTGTTTCAACTAAACCGATGTCAAAACTCTATACATCTGTTTCCATGTGTGCCCAAGCAGTGAGATGAAACGAGATAGTAGGATCCTGTTAACACCAACGCAGCGCCGGACAGAAGAAGAAATACTACTCTTTTTCAAAGTAGCTGCACTTCCAATTGATCATCCGTTTCTACTTTAGACTGCAGCAATTGTGTCATTTGCGGATGTTGTCTCATTTGCTCGTCGATATCACAAGTGAGGCTGGTGTCATCCGAGAGACAACGGCTTCTCTTTGATTCTGCAGATGACAGTGGATTCTGCAGTATGATTAGGTCAACAGGGACACAGCCTCCCACTCACCGCCGCCACACTCCAGTATTGATGTGCTCGGAGGAATTCCCGCTCATCACATCTTCAAAGACCTTTCTCGCTCTACAATAAGCTCGACTCGAAAAAAAAATGAATCTTTACAAAAGACGATGACAATTGCAACAGCTAAAAAAAAAAAAAAAAATCAAGCTTGAAGCATCTGGGAGGACGTTGTATTTGCCTTCCTGTCAGCAAACTGCTATATTTACTGTAATGCAACTTGAAGAAGAAACAACACGCCATTTTCCTTACACTGGCATATTAATCAGCCATTTGTAGATTGTCATGTGTAAGCTGTGGTGAAAAGATCACCAGTGTCAGGAACAAGTGAAGCGCGATTGATTAACGAGGTCATGTTGCTTATGAGTGGATGAATGAAGACAGTACTGAAAGCAATAGTGTGTTAAACATACTAATGCAATTTGACAATCTGGCTTCGTGATTACACCGACAACACACAAGAAAAGAAAAAAAATAATCAGCTTGAATTGAACCATAATTGCTGTGGCTTTTCTTTCTAAGAACACATAGGACGATACTTCAAACCAAAAGCAAATGAGACAGCATTTCTGCAGCACTCAAGACTGTGCTGCACCACAAAAGCTGACAATATCTTTATAGCTTGTGTGGGGGAGAGCTGAGTGTAACCTGGGCTCGCATCCCAGGAAAAGATGGATCACCAGTTTCTGGCAAAGCAGCAACTGTGCAACAAGCATTCAAAGTGTGCTTTTTTTTTCTCTCTCTCTCTCCTGCTGTAATTGGCAATTCAGGAGTGAGAAATCCAATCAGTGCTGTAAAAACTAAAGCAGAGTTGCATATTCTCTGACCCATGATATGAATTTACACTTCACATGATAACTGTCACATCGAGTCAAATGTTTTAACAAAATGGTTGCACCAGGAAGTAAAGCGAGGAGATAATGTCCTCACATAACAGTGCTCGTATATAAAATCTATTTTGGTCGCCAGCCCAGATACATTCACCCCCACTAGAGGCGTCTATAGCTGCTGCGTGTGGTTGGGTGGTGGGTCCTGACTAAAAAAATAAACGTCTATTATTCAACCCCTCGCATTCTAAGTAAACTACAAACTGCACTATTTTAAATCATTACATTTACAGGAGACTGGAGTAAAATTGACTATGCTACTACTTTGCCTTTTAAGCACTGCTGTTGGCTATAAGCTGCATTTGGATCTCAGCATTTTGTTCGACCTAAATTCTGCCAAACCATCCTCTCACCACAGAAACAATATAGGGCAGTAAACAAAGCATGGTATCCATTAAAGGAAACATTAAATGGAGGTTTAGTTTCCCCTAAAGCAGACCATTATATATCTTATAATTAACACGAAGCCACGTGTGCAACATACAGCAGCAGGAGTTTGGAAAATAAGAAAACTGCACCAGACGCCGCATTTGGCCAGCAACTAATGAGCATCATCGCAATCAATAGCTTTCCTGATTAAATGTTTGGCCTGCAAAACACCACTAAACTATAAAAATTGCCATCAGAGTGTCCTAAGGCTAAGGAGAGGGTATCAAGTGACGCACAATTCAAAACACAAATATATTTCTCATGTCGTTAAGACACAAAAAGCGTCACATTTGAGAAGCTTCAGTGACAAAATGTTGGGATTCTTTTGAAAAAAACTGTCAGCATATAAGAGATTTGAAAATAGCAGGTAGTAAATCTCCTTTTTATGGACCCAACAGCCAATCATCAATGCTCTACGCTGCACTGGCAGAAATCTAAAGGGCTAAAAACGAAAACAGACAAAAACCTTGACTGTGAAATCTATAAAGTCAATCCAATGATTTTCTTTTTTTTTTAACATGTTTTATTTATTATTTCTTTCTTTTATATATCTTCTGCTAACTGGGTAGATTAGTAAGTTAAAAACCCTGCTTTGTGCAACTGAATTGCTCTGAATCTATTATTACTGACTACTCTCTGGAAGTCAGGTCATGTATGCAATGCAGCCGCTCAAGTGTTGGGTGTTGGTGCTTCCCACCGCAGCAGCTCAAACAAGCCCAACCCCCCATCTCTCTCTCAGAGAGGATCACTTCAAATAAATCTCAACCGTGGGGAAACACTGGATGGGGTTTTAAAGTACAAAGATGTTCCATCTCATCTCAACTCAACCTGTCTACTGACACTAACTGTACTATAAGCTTAACATGGGCTCACCACGGCACAAAGGGAATTAAGGAACGCATATGCTTCACATTTCTTTGCCAAAGTAAAAAAAAAAACAAGAATATAATTTCACATGTGGGTTTACAAGCACCAAAAATGAAAGGCTTCACTCGGGTAATTCTAAAATACCTGAAAGCCTTCAAATGACCACCTATCTTTGAGGATATAGGCCAAATCCAGTCTTAGTTTGCTATCAGCTGGTGTGTGGCCACAAGATGACGGCAGCCTTACAAAGCCAACATAATCCCCCTGTCCTGGACTAATCTAATGCTCTGGACGTCTAAACAAATACAGTTAAATTCTCCACAGTCCTTCTTTAATATCCACCCCAGTGCAGAACAGATTTTATTAGGTCAAAGGGTGGTCAACTTCAACACAAAACATAACTTTGACTGGCTTTTGTGCCTCGCTGAGTCTTAATCCTTCCAGTCAAATACTGAAAAATGGTTATGTAGTGAATAATCTGCACATTGAAGTGAAAGTCACAAAGCCGTCACATACATTAGTCACTTTAACAATCCCCTGCTTCCATTTAAAGAACATTACATGTCAGCAGCTCTGTTATCACAGACATCAAGCTGTTGAATAAGGAAATGTGAATTTCCTCAAGTGGTTTTCCTCTTGTGTTCACCATAGAGTCTTAAATTTCACTCCACAAGTGATGGCTCTGTCAGATTGTATAAAATGAGTCTGGCACGCTACAACAAGGCTCCTAACACCCTTACAATGATTAGAACAAATTACTACTAAAAAAAGGTAATCAGATGGAGAGGAACTGCCTTTGAAAAGGTAGTCAGCTGGAAAAGAAGCTGTACCAGCTCTCTGCCTGGCAGAGAAAATGCTAAATTCTTCTCACAAGAAAAGACAGAAGAGAACATGTTTGCTCTGAAGCAGCATTGCCATTATTAACAGGAACGCCAGTCATTCTGCATGCATGAATTCAATCTTTGGCAAATCTGCTGGGCTTGATATTGTTATATTACCATCTTTTTATTGATTCCACTATGACACGTACATGAGAGGAATAAATAAATTGTTTCAGAATAAAACATTCTTAAAACGTATAAAAATCAATACGAAACAAGTCAGAAATTAATCGATACGGATCAAACACTCTTAAAACCTACATGAAACGTTTGGATCATGTATGGATACCGCTGCCAAACGACAGTCACTCTAGTAAAGTACATCTTTTATTGCTCCATGTACTAAAGTAGTATATTTGGCTAGCTGAATAGAGTACTCCAATAGATATGAGCCATTTTATTGGAGACAGACCTCGGATACGCCAACTACGGATCAATGTAATGCTGACATAAGTGTGCGTGTGGTATTTGTCTACTGAGCTGACATGCCTTCCTGTACGTCACTTGAAATCATTCATCTTTAACCGCCCAGTCACACTACGATAGCTGCATACCAAACGTTCACTTTGAGCAACCCGACTGCAGACCTCTTTAACAGAGCAGTAGTTACGACAAAACCGCAGGTCTGATGCTGAGTAGACGTATACAAGGAACTTCCAACATGTTTGTTTACTGTCCTATTCTGTCTCGCCGTTACCCTCACCCCATCAGGTGGAGGCAGATGGCCGCCCTCCTTGAGCCTGGTTCTGTCGGAGGTTTCTTTCTGGTAAATGTTGTTTTTGTTTTTTTTCAGAATTGCTAGAAGTAAATCAGATTTGTTGAGTGTCTCTCTATAAAATGACATTACAAGGTCCTTGCCTTAGTGCACAAACACCCTTATAATGGTTTAAGTGGTGAATTGTAACTATACAAAGTGATAGTTTTTTTAAAACTTTGATTCCTTGAACAGTTTACAGTTACTTTAACAGCCTGTCATAAGTCTGTTTTTTGTTTGTTTTTGCCAGCCATACAATCTAACCAAACTGATACCATTAGCCAGGAAGGTTTAGGCTCTGAAGGAACAAGTGAAATGTTTCACTGTCCAATACTCAAAGTTCTTTTTGCTCTTGGTTAATGGTACAGTTATGTAAACAAAGAGCACTGGCAGAAGGTGATAAAGACTTGAATTAACCAACTTTAGCTGACAAAGAAACCACTCATTCCAATTGAATTGCTTGCATTGGTCCCACCTCCATTTATGGCTTGGGTGGATACCGGATTCCTTAGCTGGTGCTGATAATGATATTTGGGGGATTTTTTTTTTCTTTTCATACACAAATAACAGATATTGATGCCTGACATTGGTTTTGAATGTGTCAAAGATGCTTACTGTGACTGTTTCAGTGGAAATCTAAAGTTTCCATAGTTTTGTGCCCTCAAACTACTTAGAGTGACTTTCCTACGCTGCAATCTTGTGTCATTTAACAGCTGGCATATAAACAAAAGGTACACATTTATAATCAGTTAATAATGACCGATGCCTGGCCAGTTTATCGGTGTACCTCTTACACACTAAGCACAACTAAATTCCATGTTCTCTCAAACGTCCCTGTGAGATAATGCTGTCACGCCAGTTGCACTGTAAGCATTCAGCAGTTGCAAAAACAGAAACATGCAACACAAACGACATAAAACAATTATATTTGCTTTACTGGGGCAATGAGGACAATGAGGAACGTTGTACAAAGTCAAGTCTATGCAACGTTAAAACCAAAACCATTAAATGTGATCTTTCCTCCCCAGCCAGCGTGTCATTTTTGCGAACGCAAACATGGCAAATTCAAATTTATATGAATATTGCTCTATTTAAAAGGCATCATACAGTGGCTGGATAGTTTGCAACCGTTATTAACTGTTATAACCGATTACTTGGCTGGTATTTAATGTGCTATTATCAGACTATGTAGGGTTAGCCCATGGTGGTCTAGGTAATAAAATGTTGCACTAGCCTGGCTAACAGTAAATGGCTAAGGAGTCGTGTTATAACAATAGAGCTGCAACAATTAATCGACTGGTAATTAGCCATGCCAACTATTTCAATGGCCAAATAATATTTTGAATATTTTTTTAAAGGAAAACGAAAGCAAAATTCTCTGATTCTAGCTTCTTACATGTTTTTTTCTGCTTTCTTTTGTCTTTTATGACCGCAAACAGAATATCTCTGGGATTTTGAACAAAACAACACCTTAGGAGGAGATCGTCTTGGGTTTTGGGAAACAATGATTCACATTTTTCACCATTTTCAGACAATGAATGGCGGAAAGGATCGACCATGAAAATAACTGTTAGTCGCAGCCACGATTAACAAGAAAAAATGTGCACTTAAACACTAAGACAGATAATTTTTTGAAAGTTGGGACTTTTAATAAAACACAGAAGTGTAGTCTGAGATCTAGCCTAATTGACACATTGAATACTTTAACCTGCAGCTGAGTACTGAGCTGCACACGACTTTAATGCGTCTTTAATGTGGTATTGTCATACTTGATGGAGCAGGACAAACTACGGGGTAGAGCACAGGGTTAGCCCATAGTGGTCTTGTAAAAAATACATGTTGTGCTTTAATTGAATGACTCACTTCACTGAGGTGGGACAACCCCAACAACACGGTCCAAGGGAAGGAGCCAGATCCCAATTATTTCCATGTCACAAAGCCCTAACTAGACGTTTATTTGACCTTCAGCCACCATTTTGTAAGATTTTAAGTTCCATTAAGGAAGATAACAGGAGTGTAACACTATTTACACTGTCCTCACAGGAGTGGAAGTGAGGCTCACACTGATTTTCTCACACTCTGCTCAAATCTCAAGAGTGACACGTTTGAGAAAAACGTTTCATTTTCAGTTTTTTTTCCTTCAGATTGCTCCCCCTCCAAAAAAAAAAAAAAAACACTCACGGGCCCCCTGGGGTCCCCGGCACCCAGTTTGGGAAACACTGTGGGCACTTCACAAGCAGGAATTTACAGTTTTAACCACTTAAAACATGTTTTTATTTGTTTCCAAACGCTTAAAAAAGTAAAATTATGAGTGAAGGCAAAGCGAGTGTTTTCTACAACTGCTACCCTCGAGGTGGTGGCTAACTGTCACTAGCCGCAAGTTAAACGATATTAGTTAGCGGTTGCTTTTTAACGTTACTCGGCTTAAGTTAGCAGTTTTACACGACCGCTGGGAGTTCGGGGAGCTAACGGGGGCTAACTTAGCTCCGTGTAAAGAGCTAATGGGACTGTAACGTTAGCAAGCTAGCAGAGTGAAACAATGAGCTCGGAGTGCAGTCAGGCTTGACTAGCTTGCTGCTGCTGCATGCTGCGTTAGCTACACGGCGTTCAGCTAGCACCGCTCCGCTTTGCACGCAAGGCTAACGTTAAATGGCTAACGAGTCGTAGCGCTATCAACAATGAGAGCGAAATGTACCAACTTACCGACTTAGCTAGACACTCCTATTCCAAACCGTAGTCTGTCCATGGTGGCGTGCGCCCAGTAAACGGAATAAATCAGAGTAACGGTGTGTGAATTGGAATAAAAAAGGCTCTTAGAAAATCCGAAGCACCAGAAAGCAGTGGCAGCGCACTCCCCAAGACATCCAACACAAGAGAGGAGGGGAGGCCAGCGATTCACTGGACTTCTGCCATCACACTTCGAGATACCGTCCACAGCGAGAGCAGCCGAGTCCCGAGCGCATGTTTATCGGCGCCGTTTCACGCCCGACACAAGTCCGCTCCGTCTCCCGCGACCTTTTACTGGCGATTAATCCCACAGCGAGTAGCTTTCCATCCAGGTTAATTCCTCCGTATTCACCGTTTCTGGATGAGCGCCGTGCTGGTTCTTCGTGTGGGAACTGATACAATGTAGCCAACCAGCAGCAGCGGGAGCAGCCGGCAAAACCAGGACCGGAAGAGCTGCTCCCGGATCGGACTGACACGCTCCTCCGCGACGCCCGGCCACAAGACCCGGAGCTGGATCCAGCGAGCCCACTGGACTGTGATTCAACGAGGATTATCCCCAACAGCTATCGCGCAAACTGCTGTAAAATGTGTCGAACTGCCGATGATTGTGTAGCTATTGGGCAGGGGGCGGAAATAAGGAGGTCAAGGGTTCGATTCCCCTCAACCCCCAAACTGTGTTTCACAACTCTGAGCACATGGTCAGAAATAAAAATGTAATATATTAAAAATAACCGTATTTATTTGCACGTTTAAAAACAAAGGTGAAAATTAAAAATTTTGACAAAATTAAATAAAGTTAAAACAAGAAGACAAAATGTTATATGTTCAAATTAATGAGCACAAATATATAAATATAAAATAAATATTGATAAGTAATAAAAAAGGTTATTAAGCAAAAAAAAAAACATGTATGTAACTAACTGTCACTAGCCACAAGTTAAACAATATTAGTTAGCGATACTGTCTGAAAAATTTACTGTTATTTTTTTTCACTAATTTTTACTGTTTAGTTAAATCACAGATAAAAACTAGTGAATCGCAGAAAAAAGTATTCATTTACATGCTAACCCAAAAAACTGGCCAACACTGTAAATACTGTCCAACACATCTGTATTTTTATATACATCATATACATTTTACTGTATTTAAATTGAAAAAAAAAAACACACAACAAGTTAGATATTTGGCACTACTGGAAAGTTCAATTATGTATAGTCAAGAATGAACAAAGGGCACATAATTTTTGTTAACTGGTATTTTACAGGCTTTTGCTTCTTTTGCTATATTAGAAATAATATCGAGTATAATCACCAGAAAAAAAAAGGAGTATTTTATATGTTGATTGTAAAAAATAAATAAATAAACTGTCCACATCAAAAAATACTAAATTAGTTGTTTTACAACATGTGACCATATAATCACAGTTTTACTGTATTAAATCACCATCAGCACAACGTACACGTTATTTTTCTTATTTGTCTCGTATGTAGCACGAGTCAAATCCAATCCAATTTTATTTATAAAGCACTTTAAAACTCCAGGGGATGAATCTATCTGTCTATCTATCTATCTATCTATCTATCTATCTATCTATCTATCTATCTATCTATCTATCTATCTGTCTATCTATCTATCTATCTATCTATCTATCTATCTATCTATCTATCTATCTATCTATCTATCTATCTATCTAGCTATCATTATTTTACAGATATCTGGAAGTCATTTTCACAATTTTTACAGTTTCTGAATGTTTGAACGTTGGCTTATTGGGTCACCTTATAGGAAAGTATAAAAGTGAGTCGTCTGCATAGCAACAAAAGATAGCTACTTAGTGACTTTGTTGAAGCATCTATATAAAAATAAAATTGGACTTGTGGTATACTGGTATACACTATTGGGAAACATTACTAAATAGTTGAGTCTACATTGTTATGCAAATTTCCTGGCTTTGATAGAGGGTTTATAAGTTGTAACTAGGGGCTTTGCTACTGGTTATTGTGAATTTTTAGGGGGTTTTTGTTGTTGTTTAGATCAGTTTTAAGTCTGATTCAGATACATTTTGGGTTTTTTGTGAGTAAAAACTTCTTCAGTTTGTGTTTGTTTGGTAATAATACAGTTATCAATCATTTCTCACCTTATAATAAGCATCAGATTTGCAGATACAAACACCGATGAACATTTTTTTATAACAATCCAAGTCTGCAGTTGCGTACTTTGATGCATTTTAATAAGTGGATTTTGGTCATGTTTTTCCTGCAGATCTTTTCCAGATGAAAAGCGGTTGAATGGTCCATTGGAGCGATCTACCTGATGAACTGAAGAGTGAAAATGATAAGGCAAGTGTCAAGCTGGAGGAGGGCAAACATCAGCCAGAGGGATTTGTCACAACCTGGCAACCCAACCGTTGTTTGTATTAGTGGCTTATGAATGATCAAACAGGCCTCACTAGATGATTTATTTTGCATTAATAAAGCTGCTGGTTACAACTTAGAAACCCCATATAAAGGGCGGGTTATTAGAAAGTGGAAACATCAAAGCAGTCCATTATAAACACTTCACCATGCATGTAATCGCATTTGGTTTAGAGAAAAAGGAACCAAATGTGCATCAGATGTGCAGTTTGTTGGATGTCAACACTTTCAAATCTGTGAATACTCTGATTGCACACAAAAAAAATCAATGCTGAGGTCAAAACATCTTCACGCTGAAGGCGAATTGGACACGATACCTTTGCAGCTGCTCTGATTTTATAGAAGTGAAATCTGTTAACAAACAAAACAAGCAAAAGGGGAATTTCTCAGAAAACATTGAGTCGCAGAAGAAGAAGAAGAAAAAAAAAATGTTTCCAGCAGTAAGACCCTTTCAGATATGTCACGTTTCCAACTCTCATAGCTCCACGGATAACCTTTCATGTTTACCAGCTTCAAACACCATGAAGGCTTTAAGTCGTTGTCTCGCTCGGCGCTGGTTTCCCAGGCAACAAGAATATGATAATGTTGCCTTTGACATGACAGAAGGAATCATCTCGCTAACAAACAGAGACAACAGGCACAGGGAGGGCTCAGGGAGAGGCAGGGGAGGGGGCTGAATTAATGGACTCATTTTCACACAGAGGGAAACGCAGCAGCAGCAGCTACTCACCATCCTCCATCTTCCTCTATTGCCTCCGATGCATTCCTGCTGGCAGGCACACTCTCTGCCCTCCCCAGGGGAACAGCCAGCCTCCATTGGAAAGCTAAATAACAGTCAGTGACCAGTGGGGACTGCAGGGGACAGATTTGTGATGATGGCTGCCCTTCAAGGCTGCGGCTCCAAAAAACCAAGTGCTCCTCGCCGCTGAGCGTCACACCAACTCAAACCTGAAATGAACAAGCTGTGTGGACGCCATGTGTTTTCCATCAGTGAAAAAAAAGAAAAGGGGGGGCTAATCAGCCAGCCATGTGGAATCACAGAGGGGCTGGCTTGATTCATGTGATCATCTTTCCATTACCCTATAAAAAAAAAAAACTGTAAAGCCTTGAAGCCCATCAAAAAGAGACTTGTTCTTTAACACGTGTTTGAAGAAGTGTGTCAGCGAACAGCCCTGTAGCACCTTTTAATGGCAGAGAAACTGATGCAGCAGAATCCATAACAACGACATTCTCTATATTGATAAGGTACACAGACTAGTGAATAAGTGAACAAGGTAAGGGCTGCGTGACATTGGGGAAGAAAAGCTCTTGCAATATTTATTTGTCTTCCTGATATACATATAAAAAAAAAAAAAACATGAGAATTGTCACCAGATGGCTTGAATGACTCAATTTGCAAAGACTTAATCCTTCTACAGCGACTGAGGTGATTTGTAGGGGAGAGTATCTGCACAGAAGATAAAAAACAAACTATTTTAAAAAAGCTGAAAAGGGGCCATTTGGAACGTTTCCTTATGTGGTGTAACACTGGCAAAGGCATCCAAACTAGTTTTTTTTTTTGCTTTGGATGGCATTCAGATCAGGCTTTGCACTTGTCATACCGAGCTTTGTGGTGCTGATTTAAAAGGCCAAACAAATAACTGTGTAGCCTCGTGTGTAGGCAACTATTGTAAGACGCTGCTGACAGAGGACCTGTTTTTAGTCGATGTCCTGCTTTCTGTGGTGAAAATATTTCCATACAACTGTTTTGGCAACCGGAGCCTCCTTGTCAGTGTTGCGTCACACACCTGGAGACTCAACAAACTCTGTCTTTAAATAAAATTATTTAAAAACTCAGTTTATCCTAGAACGCTTAGATCAGAGTATATTACACTGGTCTACTCCCATTTTGTTGTCAAAGCTTTTTGAGCTGATTTTGGACAATTGCAATGTGCTGAATCCAAATATGACATTGGTTTTTGCTCTATTTCTCTATTTCCTGACATGAACAAATTCTGAAACCTTTACAAGTTGATGCTATAAATATTTGCAGGTGAATTAAGTTTAGATAGAAAGTTTACCCCCTGGTTTATGAACAACACATTAGTGATTTTATCAAGGTGAACATCTGAATGAACACCACCGGATGGTGTGATCATAACATTAGTTGTAGTTTATGACAGTTTTCTCTGCTTCAATATTGTTAGATATTTAGTGTTCTTTGCCTCAAAACATGCATTGAAAACAAATGGCTTCAGCCAGAAGGACTTGTAGAAATAAGCCTGGTGTCTTCTGCTACATCTGTGGCAAATACACTTTTGTTCCAAACAGATACTCGGTCACCAACTTCATAAAATGTGCTTCTCATGCTTATTTTGGCCTTAAGCTTGGTGATCAGGATAAAGCGTGTAATCGATTTAGTGGCAAAATCGATTTTTTTAAAAATCGAGTTGGCATAAAAACCTGACCTGATACAGAAAAGCAGATGTCATTTTTGGATTCAGCGTTGCAAAAGTGTCCTAAATCCTAAAAAAAAATCCTAGACACCCTCAAAAAATATTGTTTTGTAACCCAGTGTTATCTTCTGTCAGACAGGCTTCTCTTGTATATGATGAAAATGAAAGAAAAAAGTTGCAGCCTGATGTTTTTGAGTTAATTTACTCGCCTTCACATTGCACCTCTTGCAATGTGACCACAGCGCATCCACACATCACAACGTCAAACGCTAACATATGTTGCAGTCCTAATGGAGTTATGAGTTGGATTTTTGTCTTGTTATAATCAAGTTTTTACATTTTATGTAGATACCATTTTGGTGGAGGCTGAAATGTCCCACCTATTTATGATCCCTGACTGAAACAACGACTGAAATATTCCATCAACGGTTGGATGGATTTCCATTGATTTCAGACGTTCATGCGATCCAGTTAAAAACAAGTTTTTTTTTACCTTGTTGGCATGTCCACATGGTGGTTTTTTATATGTTAGATCTCACACCGTGGGTGAAATAAGCAGTCATGGCTGAACATTTCAACCTTGAACCTTGTCGGTCTCTAAAGCAAGAATTCAGATCAGATATTCAAAGTTTCAAATATAAATTCTAAGGAACTAATCCTTGCAGGATGGATCTTATTCTTCTTCAGAACCAGTTTCCAGATTATATGTGGCTGAATTGATCCAATACTACAACTTACTATTGTGTAGCGCAGACTACAGTGTTTGAGCAGGTGAGCTGGTGTGCTCGAGCAGCGGACAAGTGGGAAGAGAAAGAGGCAATATCATTATATGTCACTTTCATACACAGAAACAAGCTCATAGTGGTTTAACCAGTGACCAGAGAGGGACTTTGACATTTCAAGCAGCAATTATCAGTTTAAAAATATATATCTGTGCTTTAGTTTACAAATAAACACGTGAAAAACGAATGAAATTCCCTTAACCTCAAGTTGTGCTCTGAGTTTGACACAGCTCAGCAATTTATAGCACCAAAGTCAGATGGTGAACATAACAAACAGCAGCATGTGAGAATGTCAGTGGCCTCACGCAGGCCTCAGTCCATCCTGACGATACGCCGCATTATGTTTATCCTCTTCCATTTTCATTGAATGAAGTCAAAGAGCAGTTCTGCTAACAATCCCTCAATGCAGTTCTTTGTGTTTAGCTGACGCCAAATTACATCTGAGCAACCCCACAGCGAGAGAACGAAATCAAAATTTACGGCTCACTACTGAGGAAACTATCGAGCGCTTGTTTTAAAGCAGGCACTGAATGAGGCAGTCTCTTTACAGAATATTGCGATGGGCAGAGAGATGAGTTGTACGATTGTTTCTGCTTCTATTTTTTTTTTAGCCTGTGGTTGCGTTGTCTGGTCATATCCACGCAAACACAAGCTGAGGTCATCTGCCATTAGTGCTTAATGGATGGGAGTCATGCAAACAACAACATACATTAAGCCGAGGAGAAGAGCCAAGAATTAATCAGCACCGTAACGAACGGTGGCGTCAGTAAAGCAATATGGGATTCTGTTTCAAGAGGAGATCCAGTTCCTCGACTAAAAGGCAAAATGTGAAGAAAAAACAAAACTGGGGATTCACAGCTTGTTAAAGATGTATTCATGTGTCTTTTAACACATGATCGGTGCCACCAAAAACCAGATCGAGCATGAAAGTAATGACATCTTTCAGAGCATGTTCTAAATTTGCACGAAACATCTTATTTGGGACAAACTTGGGTTTTGACCCAATTAGTCAAACAGAAATCACACCACCACCACCACCACTAGTGCTGCCATCATGAGGCTTTTTTTTTGTTGTTGTTGCAAAAGCTTTCTTTGAATGTAAGTGATCCAGAACAAACGCTGTTTTCAGATTTTTTTTTCTATTTGTGACAGTTTTCTCTTGTTGCATCCCCGACATTTCAACAGTTTTGTCATGTGTCTGCAACTCTCCTCATTACATTTTTAACAGAATAAGGACACGTTTGTAAGCCTGTGGCAAAAGAAACGGGTTTGCATTTGTTGTCGATCATATAGCAATATGCAAATAGTTAATCCGGGGTAATCATGTTATGTATCTGTTACAGTGCCTGCTCCTGAGAAAACAGAAGCCTGGAAGGGACTATTTTACATATTCAAGAGACTAAAGCTTTGACAAAACACTATGTTCAGAGCTTCAGCCCTCCTGACAGAAGAGGCCTTGAAGACAGACAATCAACACAAGTGTCTACAGTGTGGCATCATGTGAGCTAAGAGGCTGTGGAGACGTCCTGGTGGGGGGTTTTCTATGGACAGCCATTTTACTCTAATGTGAAGACCCAGGAGTCTCTTTAGCTTGGAGTTTGAGTAATTTCGCCGGGTTGTTTCTGTTGTATTCTCTTCGGAAAATTGATGCGGCCATAATTTTAAACATCCCCTCCTGCATTTGTGTTGTTACAGACACCGTCTCATTCAAGGAGGTCAAAAGGTCTCGGGCTAAATTGATCGCTTATCAGTGGATCTTTAGAAATGGCAGCGAGTGAAAGCAATTTGTGATGGAAAATCCATTTTTAATTGAATTTATGCATCTGCTCTCCTCTCACCCCCAAATCCTAGAAGTCAGCAGTCTTTGGAGAAGTCTCTTCCTCCTTGCGGATTTCGTGCATTTGTGGGAAGGATAATTTACAGATCTGATATTAACATTTACTGTCGCCCGTTCCTCGAGGGCAAACAGGTTACGGCCCCTCGTGAACAGACATCTCAGATCTCTGTGTTTTTCTGGCCGCCCTTGAGGGAATATAAGCTTTCAAAAGTTCATGTGCTTCCCCTCCTCTGATGGGGCCCACCTTGGACCTGGAGACTAACCAAAGTCGACGAGCCATGACATACAACGGAGATGGCAGGAATTCTGCTCTATTAAGCCCTATATCAAGGTCGGACAATTGTAGAATTGCTCAGGAAATGTGTTTTATGCAAGAAACCGCCTGTTGGACTGTGGGGAACTACCTTTATTTTATTTTCTGCCAAGAGTTAGATGAGAAGATCGACACCACTTTCATATCTGTACAGTAAATATGAAGCTAAACTTGAGTTCTAAACACTGAAAACTACCTTTATTTGGTTTCCTGCCAAAAGTTAGATGAGAAGATTCAGTATGAAGCTAAACTCGAGTTTACAGGATCTAAAACTACCTTTTTTTTGGTTTCCTGCCAAGAGTTAGATGAGAAGATTGACACCAAGCTCAAGTCTGGATAGTAAATCTGAAGCTAAACTCAGGTTGTAAAGATGTAAAACTAGCTTTATTTGCTTTTTTGCCAAGAGTTAGACTAAAAGATCGACAACATGCTCATGTCTGTGTGATAAATATGAAGCTTAACATGTGCTCTAAAGATCTAAAACTTTATTTAGTTTCCCACCAAGAATTAGAATACAAAGACTGAATATGAAACTAAACTCGAGCTCTAAAGATCTAAAACTGGCTTTATTTGCTTTTTTGGAAAGACTTAGATGAGAAAATTGACACCAATCTTGTGTTTGTACAGTAAAAATGAAGCTAAACTCAAGCTCTAAAGATCTAAAACTAACTTTATTTGGTTTCCCGCCAAGATACAGATGAGAAGATTGAATATGAAGCTAAACTCGAGCTCTAAATATCTAAAACTAGCTTTATTTGCTTTTTGTCAACAGTTTGATAAAGGATCGACACCAATTTCATTTCTGTGCAGTAAATACAAACTAAATTTAAGCTCTAAAAATTGAAAACTCCCTTTATTTCCCACCAAGAGTTATATAAAAGGATTGAATTTGAAACTAAACTTGAAACTCATTAGTCAAAAAAATAGCTAATTACTGTTTAAAACTACAGAGCCAGGCTAGCAGTTTCCCTGTTTCCACTCTCTGTGCTAAGCTAAGCTAAGCTAAGCTAAAGCTAACTATCAGCCGCCTCATCTAAGTCTCCGCCAGAAAGCGAGCAGCCACGTTTTCCTGTAATTAATCCACAGTTAAACAAAGTGCCGAGATAAGTGAGTGGCGGCTCGGTGGAAACGTCGAGGCGTTACACGTGTGAAGTTGTCGCGTTAATGAGGAGGAAGCTGCCGTGATCTCAATCCATCCAACTACTGCCGTCAAATTGTCTTAAATGAGCAAATATTGACAGTATCCCTTCCTAAATATTTCCTTTGTGCGGCCGCGGCGGCTCGACAGGCAGCGTTCTGTGACGGATTATGGGATGGATGAGCCGTAAGCTGCTCCCAGGTTGTATTGTTCCCCCGGCCTGCCACCACCTCTTCTAAAGTGCTCCAAAGCCTAATTCCTCTTCCCGGCCTGCGGGGATGGGGGGATGGGACCCGGCTGCCCTCAGACCAATCAGTCTCTCAGCAAGCACACAAAGGTCCTGCTGCTTCTACAACTGGAAACTTGGCTTGACGGCGAGGAGGGCATACTGTTGGACTGGAGTCAATTACATTTCATTTCAATCAGGAAATTCAGCTGGGCATCTTTTTCAGCCCAAATGATGAATAAATACATTACCGCCCCCCTCCCCCACTCTTTTTTTTTTAATGTCTAATTTAATTTGAGACCTTGGCTAACTGGACGAAAGTTGGACGGTGACAGGGTTTTTTTCGGTTTGGAGTTCCTGCTCCTGAAACAGGTGGTGCTCAAAATTGGACGATGCCGTGCTTGTTATATTGCTTCATCTACTCTGATTAGTTCCTCTCCCTTGTTCAGCGGCATCATTAACAGCAGGGCGACTGCTGTGTGATGTAGCAGAAGAAGCCTGAGGCGCACTGATCAAGCACAGAGACGCCACTTACAGTGAGAGTTAAAGTCAAGATTGACATTTTGGGAAGCACAATTAATAATTTCCTTCTTTGATAAAAAAGGACCAGTATCACCCTTGTATTTGTTATATATGTAGTAGGGATCGACCGGTATCCATCCATCCATTATCTATACACTTCTTAATCCTCACTAGGGTCATGGGGGGCTGGAGTCTATCCCAGCTGACTCAGGGTGAAGGCAGGGGACACCCTGGACAGGTCGCCAGTCGATCACAGGGCTACACTTAGAGACAGACAACCAAGCACACTCACATTCACACCTATGGACAATTTAGAATCACCAATTAACCTCAACATGTTTTTGGACTGTGTGGGAGAGAACCCACGCTGCATGGGGAGAACATGGAGACTCCACACAGAAAGATCCCGAGTGTCCTCATCGGGACACAAACCAGCGACCTTCTAGCTGAGAGACAACAGTGCTAACCACTGCTCCATCTTACAGCCCCTATTTGGAACCAATATGCATTAAATGTAATGTTTTAACAGCATGTGATAGAACCTGTCATTCATAATGAAGCTTCTTCATTAATGAGGGTGACTATAACTGAATATGTAAAATTGAAATAGGCGAAATTAAATCAGGACGCTCTTCTCTGATTATTTGGGATCGATTGTTTCCTGCAGTTCTCGTCTATTTTCTTAATCTTTCACTGATCTATCACTTTTATTTCCCACTAAGGTCCAGACCCTAACGCATGACTAATTATTGCTGTTTCAGGTTAATCTGTGGCTGCCTTTCACTGTGCAATAAAACATTATAACAAAAAAATGCAATATATTGTCAGCATTCTATTTTATATAGGTTTTATTCAGAGTTTCTTTCATTTAGATTTTCTTCTGTTCACACCGTTTTTTTTTAACCTATTTATTATTTTTACATATATATTCCCTATTTCATCTGTTTTTCTTTTTTTTTTTAGCCTTCTGCAACATAATTTCATTCTAATACGCGCTGTACCGTGTAAATCCGCAATGAAAAATAAAAAAAAGTCCTAACTTAGCTGCTAGCCGTTAGCATCGCATTAGCCACCGTGAGAGAAGCTAACTTCCTGGGTTGTGGCAACAGCTTGTGTTAGTCTCTGCTTGAGATACATTTCTGAGACCGTAGAGGGAAGACAATGGAAGAGAGGTTTCTAAATCAGACCTGAAGTCGTGCATTTAATTCATCAATAATCAGTCAATATAGGTACAAATACCAATCATTGGGAAACACCAGTTGTTGGCCCAATATGAAGCCAGAACCGTGTTAGCTTAGCCTGCACACTGGAAACAGGATGGTTTAGCTCGACTGGCATTGCCGTAAAAGATACATAAAAAAATATGCCTACCAGCACCTCTAAAACTCTCTAATTAACACATTATAGTTTGTTTAATCAGTGCAAAAACCTAAACGCACCAGACGTTCTTGGCTCTGAGCAGTTGCCAGGCAGCCAGCAGAGACTCTGGAAGTTAGCGCTCCCGGCCAAGAAGCAGCTCGCCACATAAACCTCCACAGAACCGAGGATTGCCATTACACCTCTCATCGAACTTCACTCCAGAAAGCCAACAAGAACATTAAAAAAAAACAAAACAAAAACAGGCTGATCTGCTGCTAGCACTTTATCTGCCGCAGCTTGCAGACAGCGTTTTTACTATTTAAACGGATCACCTCGAGCGTTTCCTCCGCACATCGCATCATCTTTTGTGCATGAAAAACCAACAGCATATGATCTCATGGTGTTTATCTAAAGAGGCTTAGTAAAAACTGCATGCGCTTAATTGTTCGCCGTAACAGCGCCGAGCCCTTGTTTATGTGAACTTGCATGTCGGTTCTCATCCGGAGAAATGCCCCTGATGTGGAAGACAGAAGAAAAGGCCACCCACAGGGCAAGTAGCTGTCATCGTCGATTCACTGGGGGCTGAATTTAGTCAATTCTGAAAAAAAAAAAAAAAAAAACCCACACCTTCTATTGAGAAACTCCACAAAAGAGACCTCTTACATTCTCTGGCTGGGAGATTACTGGGAGGGCTGCTGCAATTATGCGTTCTCATGCTGAATGGAGTGGAGCGGAGAGTTGTAGCTAATCTGCAACTCAAACAAGAGTAAATCTAAGCTAATCAACGGCAAATTACAATGCTAGGCACAGGCAAAAACATAACAACTCGGGATGGGTGTGTGTGTGTGTGTGTGTACTGGTGATTCATGCTATGCTTTTCAAACCGTGGTGAAATACACCCTCAGGCAAGAAACAGCTTAGTCAAAGAGCCACTCAAACACACCGAGAAGGAAATAAACACACAGCACTGCAAGAGCACGCAAAAATGTTGAAACACTAAATTACACTGCACATGAAAACTATCAATCAGAGCCTGTCACAACAGCACTTAATAATAAAGATGTCAAAGAGCTGGTGTGTGCGGGAATATAAGCGCAGAGGAGCCTCGAGACGTCCAAATAAATGATTTCATGGCTGGTAGTCGGTGCACGGAAGGTCCCGAAGTCTTACCCAAGACTTGGCATCTTTGTATACGAGTGAACAAGCGAAGATGCAGATATGATGCATTTTTAACTACCAACAACCAAAAGTGTTGCTAAATCGACTGAAATCTTGAAACCTAAGCAGTCTCTGAGTGCTTTTCTTTTGCTTTTGTCACGTTTTTACTCACTTTGGGCTCATTTTTTGAGGTGATGCACAAACGGCACAACCATGACTAGAGGTAGAGAACCTCTGTGCATCATGACAAAGTTATAATAGCATAAATTCTAGGAATTAAAAAAATGTTTTGATTATTTATTTGTACAATAACTAGAAAAAAATAGAATATTCAACAATTTTCCAAATACCCACAAATGCTACCAAAACTGGGGAACAAATGGTGGCTCTGCACACTATAAATATTTCACTACCGTAATTTTTAGACTATGAGCGCACCTGAATATCAGCAGCACCCGCTAACTTTAAAAAGAAAAAAAAAATTGTACATATATTGGCCGGACTTGTCTATAAGCTGCAGGTGTCCACGTTGTAACATGAGATATTTACACCGAAAGATTTTTTTAAAACTTTTAATTAAAGACGTTCCAGTAACATACACAAATACGAACCGTAAATGCTTTTTTCCAAACAGTACCTGTAACAAGGCTGGTTGAAAAAGTAAAAAATACAGTCACCTACCAGGAAAAGTCATTGATCGCTATCTTCATCTTCCTACTAAAAACACTAAAGTCGTCTTCTTCAGTGTCGGAAATGAGCAGCCTCAGAATTCCTTCGTCACACACTTCCTCAGTCTTTCTTTCGTTGTCGCTCTCAATGTCACTTTAGTGTCGAGGCAAATTCGTAAAAATCGTAAAAATCCATAAACTAGCCAATCATTGTTTGAGCCGCAGTGTTCAAAGCGTGTAAAAAAAGTAGCAGCTTATAGTCTGGACATTACGGTATGTCACTCAAGAGTTTATGGCTGCATTGGTGAAGGCAGATTTTGTTGTTGTTGTTGTTGTTTTTTCTTTTTACAGAATCTGGTTAAAACAAAGCATTTATTTTTTTGATGAATTTTTAAATGAGACATGTAGAATAAAGTGCTTTTGACTAAACATGACCATTTCAAGCTTAGATCTGCGTTTTTCCACCAGAGCTGGAGTTGAATCTGAATCTGTCTTTACAGTTTCTGGCTCTGATAAATGGTGTCATTTTATTGATTTTTTAAAAAGATAACACGTCTCTCAAACCCGCTAACGTGCGGTAGGGTTCAGGGGGTTCAGAAAGCACCTTTAAAAACGTTTACAGTTGAAAACTGGTTTACAGTGGTATGGTGGTGAGCAGGGAGATACAGGCCAGATAACCCACGCTGTTTAGACTGAAAATAACCCTGCATCCGAGGGCTTTCCTCAGCGTGGGCATGTCGCTGCAGGTACAGGAGAGGAGATGAAATACCATCCAGGAAGTCCGGGTTGAATAATAAGTCTGAGGTGCTTATCAGACGGCGGTTTAGGCTCGAAGAAACAAAGTGGCGGCGATAATTTTACTCCTTGTGCTCAATGAATGTGAGTCAAACAAAAATAATTAGCACAATGCTCAAGTTTACACACAACAAGTATATAATATGCATGTACTTGATTAGTTGAAACGGTGTGTTGCCGGGTGATGCTGGGTGATTGCTGGAGTGCTCTGCGTCATGCCCCCGCTGCTGCAATGAAATGGGTCTTATTGAAATTAATGGGAGGGCTGTGTGTGTGTGTGTGTGTGTGTGTGTGTTTTAACACAGCGCCATTGTTGGTCTAAATGTGGCCTTAGGTGTGAGAAGGGTAATGACGGGGCTGCTTCTTCTGAATAGAAGAGACGCAAACAGCAATTTCTCTGGTGGTTATGAAGCTTTTGACTAAAAAAAAAAAAAAGAAACTGTACTAATATTTGCTGTGTGATCTCATAAATAGTTTTCACAGATTTCTAGTTAGAGTAGCACAATCAAAACATCGATAAAAGACAGCAGCCTTGTTGTCCGTTTTGACAAATCAAATTTTAATCGTTTTTTTTTATTGTAGAAATTTGTCACAATGATTCCACAAGTTTGTGATTTGAAGCGATTTTCCTGGCTGGTGCTGGTCATATGTCAGCAACGGTAACTCCTGATAAAATGTTGGGACAACCCAGTGGAAAAGAGTTTTTTTTTTTTTAAGAAAGCATAATTTGCCATGTTCCCGTGAGATCAGACGGTTTGTCTTCCTCCAGCGTCACTCTGCAGCTGACGGGACCAGCCCCTTCTTGGCACCCTGGTGGTACTGACTCTCCAGCTTCCCTGTGAGAGGAAAGAGGGAGGAGGAGGAGGGGGGAGAAAGGGGAAGAGTGGGAGGGGGAGAGAGAGAGAAGAGGAAGGGATGAATCAAAACACCATCAAAGGGACAGAATGACCTTTCTGAGAGCTCAAGGCCTGCTGATTACAGGCGGCCTCGGGTAGATGCACAGAGACAGGCCGTGAGAGAGCGAGTGTGAGACAGCGAGATGATGAAGTAAAAGACCTACGAGACCTTTTATTCCAGGGCAGAGAGAGATCGGCAACAAAACAGGGTGTCTTTTAATTCAGTTACACACCGAGGATGCATATTCAAAACAATCCGATGGCAGCAAAGACCACACACACACACACACACAAAGGATGATGATGTAACACTGAGCTACAAGTAAATACACCTTGTCATTTTTTATTTTTTTTGCTGCCTTGAACAAATTAGATACATGCAGCGTTACATTAAGACAATGCAGTCATACACAGCCGTCATCACAGTCACACAAGGACTAATTAAAACCATCTCACTGAGCAACAACTGAATCACGCTGTGGTAAATGACATCCTTTACTTCAAGGTTAGTGGCGACAGCTTACATGATCACTATAATCAGGTGTAGATAGCAGAACGGGTTGTGTAAAGGTTTGAAAGGCCACAAGGAAAAATTTCGATTTTTCTCCAAAGGTTGGCCTCCATCATGGTCCTGTATGGATTATAGTCAGAACATCAAAGCTCTGTGCTCTTGTGAAATACAGGCGTGACTCGATAATCCGACCCTTAACAATCCAAAACTTTGCTATCTGACAGGTTTTTAGGAAAAACAAACGGAACCCATTAAAAATAGCCTTAACATACCGACAGCCTTGGATTCCGACTCCGACATGACATTTTATGTCACAAATTAGGATAACGGCGTATTATCTGACTGAACAATCCGACAGATTGGCTATGTTCAGACTGCAGGACTTAATGCTCAATTCGGATTTTTTTTGTGAAATCTGTTTTTTTTGCGAGTTCGTTCACATTTACAATTAAATGCGACTTGTATGTGATCTGCTGTGTGAACTTCATACGACACAGAAGTGTCCCACATGGACAGAAGAGAACATGACGACGTCACACGCAGTGAGCGTGCTCAGTGTTTGCGGAAGTAAACACGGATGGTAACGGTGGAGCGTAACTGCCACTCCCTCGCCGCTGCCACCGATGGTGGAAACAGAAGTGTGACCGCTAACTAAACTGGCATCAGTAGCCAAGTACTGCCTGTGCGTTCCGGCCACTTCCACCCTGTCGGAGTGCTCCCCCGGGGTGGAAGTGTCCCCACAACCGCACAGAATATTCATCATTAATTGGGCTGAAATATCCAGAGTCCAGAAAGTGGTATTCGGACCAGCCCTACTAGTTATTATAACAACTATAAGCAATGAATATTTACAACAAATGACCGTTCAAGCATCAAGCCCTCCTTGTATCTCGACCTCCGTCTTGACAATCCGACAGCCTTGCTATCTGACATAAAAGAAGGTTTTATATTTAGTGTCGGATTATCGAGTCACGACTGCAAATGGTTTTGTTTTGTTTTTTGTTGAAGTTTCGCATTATTAAATGATCTTGATGCTGCTGATATCACATTGTAATCTGAAGAGTTCCAGAAGAATCTACAGTAAACAAGATAGTATCATCAGTATAAAGTGAGTAAAAGAAATAGCAGGAGGGCAAATACTGATTCTTGCACGAACATTTTCATCAGTCAACTTCATTTGAAGCCATCGGCAAATGTCAATTTGTACCAAAAAGATACATTGTGTATAATCAAATAATAAATTCTTAAAAGAAATTTGCAGTAAATGTGTAAAAGTATGAAAAATATAGAATTTTGAGACTAAAATCTGGACGTGCAGAAGAATCGGTGGCAAACAAGATGGACCTGTCAGCATAAAGGCAGATCAAACAAAACTGCACTGAGGTGGTCAACATGGGTTTTTGTGGGACAATTTGCTACCTAGCCAAATTTTAAATACTTGTTTTATTGTACAGTTTTTATATATTTATTCTTGTGGTGTCAAATTAATAAAAGAGACTAAAACCTGGATTTATGGAAAAGTCAGTGACATACAAGACTGCATCGTCAGCACAGAAAAGAACACTGTAATGTTCAGTTGGAAAACAAATATTATTTATGTGCAGAAAACATACTTGGGGGGCTGATAGTGAGTCTTGTGTGAAACTTTAATTGACCAACTTGACTTCTCAGCTCTTTCACAGAGATGTGATTTGTAACAGGTCTACACAGAAATCCAGAGGAAAGCAGGAAATATTCTAGGAGTAACTAATAAACACTAGTCAGTATTTGTCGGTACTCTCCACTAATGTCTCAAGGGGAAGATGATGTCTGTGCTTGTGTTTTTGTCTGCCATCAGTCGAGGACTCCTTCATTAATCCTTTAGGATTTTGTAGCTGGACGAGCTAACAGCACCTGCACAAACCTGATGATTAGCAGACTACCGTCGTCATAAAACAGTAGTTCCATTGTTGTGATCATTTCCATGGTTATAATCTGCTGCATATAAATTCAAGTGAGCCTCAGATGAGAATGTTTACAAAGATGAAACAGCTGAGAATCTTAAAGAGGGATTTTATCAAGGTGCTATTTATACGAATGCTTGTAGCTTGTAGCTATGGTGTGTAAACAAAAACCCCTGCAGCCACTGACCGGAGCTGACCTCCTAATCTACCGTAACTGAAACCCTCCTCTGTCAATACAGCGTCCCCAATATTGATCACGTTTCAGATTTGTCTTTTAGAGCTCATCCTCACCAACCACGCTGCGCTGCTTTGTCCTTTTTCTGCAACAGGGCAACCTCTGCCGGGCTTCGATAACCCGCGTTGACCTCATCCTTGACTTCAAAGCGAATAATAACCCTGTTTCTCAGTGTGTGCGCCTCACACAAGCCTCCTGTTTGTCAAACCGCGGCATTAGCTGGCTGTTTTCCCCGTGGCTGAGGCAGGGAGGAAAAAATGATCCAAGTGTGACAGGCAGGGGTGGTGGTTGTCACTTGTGCTTTCTTTTCATGTTGTCACGTTATGGCTGAACTCTGTGGGTAGTAGCAGCATAAACAAGGTGTTTAGGAGAAGTGCTGTTTGCTCACCATTTCCAAGCCTGACTGAATGGCTGTCAGTGTCTGTCTGTTCTGCCAGCAGCAAGCGCTGCTTAGGCGTGGAAACACCTCTGGAATTTTTTTTTTTGGGGGGGAGAATGCTGCCAAAAGGGTTATCCAAGATTACTTTAATGATACATTCACCATACCAGAAATACATCATAACTTAAAAAGGCTTTTTTTTTTTAACATTCAGCACACAAGGTCTAAGAGCAGTCCCACTGTAGCCTGTATTTTAGAGGAAAATAAATATTAGATGCTAAGAGCCCAATAACTATATCATAAAATAGCGAGATGGCAGCTGAACTCCAGGGAGCAGGAGTCAGAGTGGTGTTGTGCCAGCATAAGCAGACTTTCTTTTTGGGAAAGTGTACTAATGCTCCAACTCCTCTAACTCATTCAGCCCTTTCCTTTGCTTCCTTTTGGGTGTTGTGCGAGTGGAAGCTGGAATCAATATTGTGGAAAATGGGCTCTGGCAGTTTTCCTTGTCATGACACAGTGACATTTCTATGAAATGTCGTGCATCAGCGTATATGAGAAGGAACTGATTGGAACAATCAAAACAAGCACTCAAGGAACGAGCATTTATCATTTAGAACTGAGTAAGTTTCTTATTTATTCAGTGTCTGCGCAGTTATCCCCATATGGTTTCTTATCTTAGCGGAAAATCATTTAACTTCAAAGGCAGCTGAGGGTGCACTGTCTCCAGAGCTGACATGGTCGTGGATGGGTAGAAGAGCTGCGGTATCATATAACAATATCAGTCGTGTTCAGGATGGAATGTCACATCAAAAGGTGCCACTGAATTCAGAAAATGCAGGCAGTACTTACCTTACATTTTCTACTGATGGGTGTGAAAATAACGCAGTTTTTGTCTAAAAATGGCTGCTTCCTCCACAATGTGCACCAACACACAGTCATGTTAGGTATGTTAAAAAGCTCGATTTTAACCAGAGGGCGACGTTAAATGTTTGAAATACCTCCTTAGGCGAAACATGGGTAAATAACCAGCTTTTATGCACCTAGCCACTGACAACCAAGGACAACAACAGATTTAGGGCCTCGTAACAAATCACACTCATTATCTTCGCTGGGCAAAGTCAAAGCAGCAACGTTACATATTCCACGTGTGAAGGCGACTTTTGTTAATGGCTCCGGAGCTGCTGAGCTGTCGCATTTCAAAATAGGTGCTGCGGAGTCGGGAGAGCTGGAAGGGAATGCAAGCAAAGATGAGGAAGGAGGGAGGGGGGAGGAGAGGGTAGCAGTGAAGGAGTGGGTGGAAAAAACAGAGAGACAGCAAAAATGAGACAGAAGGGATGAGGAGGAGAAGAAGTGGAGGGAGAGGGGGATGGGGAGGTAAAGGGGAGAAAGGGATACAGACAGGAGGACAGCAGCAGAGGTAGAAACAGAAAGGCTGGCCCATCGATTGGCTGAGATAATTTCCCATTGATTGCTGCACTGTTTGGAGATTGCTGGAGAAAGGTTTATTGCCCACACGCTGCAGCTGGGGAGGAGGCCATAAAATAAGCACAGGTTGTCTGCTGAGGGCTAGCTCCATCATCAAGACCGTAAAACACACTCGCCGAGCCACATGCGCTGCACTTGGATACTCTCCTTACATATTAACAAATATGACTGCATGCATGCTATTCCCATTACGCATAATGGGAGAATGCAGCTCATTGCTAATGGAAAACGCTCTCACATAATCCCTTGAAAATCCAGGGGCAGCAGTGCAAAGAGTATTTATTAGACTGAAATAGAGGTCCATTGACATCCTCGCTGACATCAATAACATGCAGGCCCATCAGCTTCCTTGCAATAATAATCACAAGAATAATTGGCTGGCTGCTGTGTCTCTTTCTGAGAGAGTCGCTGCCTACGCACCGAAGAATGAGAAAAGGGCCGAATTTTGTATTCTTATTGTATCTTTTTTATTACACGCCGATCCCAGTGCACCTGAATAATAAACCGAGAACAGCTATGCATACACACTTCAACCACATGTTGACACACCTTCTGAAGACACACTTTGACATGAGGAAATTACTTCCTGCCTACAGATGATGACACAGAAAGGCAAAGTTAAAAGTGGAGCACCACCAGCTCTGTGAATAAATGTAAAACCTTCAATGGTATCTGTTACAGCGATCCCCACTGGGCTCCCACAATAACCAATTGAGAGTCTATCACAAGTATACTGCCTGGAGAGTAAAAAAGAGGCTCACAGTGAAAAGGCTTTAAAAAGCCTAACCTAAATGGCAGGATTTAATGGTTCCAATTCAAACACGGTGTCAAGGAATAGATGGGAAGGCATATTCCACCGCTGCTGCATTTTATACGAGAGCTCATATTAAATGATGAATCCTCGCTTAACGTACTCGTTTTGAAGATGTGGCAGGTGTTACTGTGAATTTTCTCGACTGTCAACAAATCTCATTAATCAACCAAAAGCAGCAGGGTGTTAGCCCAACCTCCAACACTGTCGGTGACAATCAGCCCAGAGCCTGTTCCCTCGTAACAAAGGCATAAATCTTTAAAGTCCCTCTCTGGTTGTTGATTTAACCTCTAAAAACTCATTTCTGGGAACCAAAGTTTCATATTTAGAGACATTTTTTTACATGGCTTTTGAATGGCTGAGATCTAAGTCTGCACCGTTGCTTCCTTTTGAATGCCAGCTCCTGGCAGCTCAAGCACACCAACTCACCTACAACTCTGTTGTAACCCTGTAAAACTACTACATTAATTTGCAGTATTGGAGTAGTTTAGTGGAAGTCCTCAGCCAAGGCATTGACTGTTTGTTTTGCCTATTATCTTCCAGCATAAAAAAAACAAACAAAAACAAACTGCTGTGCTGCAAACTGCAGTTCCTCCAACGGCCACTTGAGGCTGCTCCATAAGTCAGTAGACCTCCATGTTGAAAGGACCGACTTTACAGCTCAAATAAACATGTTTGCAGCCTGATACAAAGAACTGTTTCAGTCTTGTTTTTTACTTGAGGGGATCTTTTAAAACTATTTACTAACTTTTTAATAAAAAATTAGGCTAAAGGCCAATCCATGTGTTATTATTGTCCACAGCTTTATCTCTACCTGTAAACTGTATATGTTTACATTTTTGTACACAAGTCTCTTTTGAAAAAGAAAACTTAATGACACAACCTGTTTAAATGAAAGATTTAATATCAATAATAAATATGCAATTACATAGTTATAACTATTTATGCAGCCTACAATCATATGTCATAATCATGACAATCATTTCCATTCACCCGTGTAAAAAGAGCTGGAATAAACTGGCCAAAACTCACTACTTCCAAGTTGTTTTTCACCGTTTGCGCCCCCTTCCCCTGCTATGGTTTAATGGAAGCACATGCTTATCTTGAGATGCCTATTTTCTAATATTTGATTATTTTCAATTGACTTAAATTTGATAAGCATCTATTGAAGTTAACCTTGTGGATTTAGCTGCAAAGCCAAAAACCAAAGCGCAGCTGCAGCTTTGGTTTCAAGCCAAACTAAAAAAGGAGATTCTAGCAGCAAAAAGGTTGCATCGAAAGGTGCCACTTGTCTAAAATTTATAGTGGCATCAAAAGAAAGAAAAAGACAACTGATCAAATATCGAACATCTCGTTGAACGGATATGCCTCTATTTAACCAAATCTTTTAATCCACATCCAGTCCAGGACGTGCGTCATGCCTGCATGTTTTTCTACCGCTCTGAGTGAAGCATCATGTCAACAGACAGCTGCTTCAAATCACATAATCTCACACTGTTTATATGTTAAGAAATTTCTTTCTCGCTCACTTTATAACAAAACCATATACTGCATGTCATTGACTGAAAAGCTGAAAAAGTTGATTTCCTCCTGCTGAGCGGACGATGAGATTATTTTTCTGCCGTCAGTCAGCCGGCCACTACACTTTTAGCTCCCTTCGAGCTGCCGCTGAGAAATAACTAGCCCTGAAAACAAACAAAGGTCGAGCTCAGCGTGTGTTGAATGAACCAAATGCTTCAAAAGCGCTCTGATCTCTAGTAACTGTCTACAGGCACAATGACAATGCTAACATGCTGATGTTTAGCTTTAACGTTCACCACGTCCAACATCTTAGATCAGCCTGCAAACACATGCCGATTAGTAGAAGTGCAGTTGTTGGGAAATCTGATGGGAATGTGTTCTACATAAAGTCTGTAGGATACCCAGTATCCCAACATTTTATAGCCATCCATCAAACGGTTGAAGGGAAATTTCACTGAAAGTCAACAAATTAGATATATTTCAGTCTGGACAATGTCAACTGTTGATCTCCACCCAAACAGCAACATCTGGGGTGAAAAATAAAGCAAATGTC
>NW_007577772.1:874602-963028 GCF_000690725.1 Stegastes partitus | reverse complement strand
TAAAAAGCTCAATGAGTTGTTGGACGCTATAGTTTCCTAAGACATCTGCGGTGCGCTACAGCGGCGTACGTGTGGCCGACTCAGAACAAACTACAATGTTCATGTTCACTGACGCACAACACAATAGAGCTCAGCGGCTCACAGGAATAAGCACCGTCTGGCTCCGGCTACACGGGCGGCGCTCGTTATTACAGCCAGTTTGTTGTTCCGTTTGGTCTTTTCATGGGGTTTGTTTGCACTAAGAAAAATATCGACAGCCTTTTTTTTTTTTTTTTTTGAGCTTGCAAAATGAATTGCATGTTAAACAAAGCCTGCACCAGTCGATGCAGCAACAATGTTTCAGAGGAATCACATGTGACAGGAGTATTTCCCATATTTCAGGAAGCACGACACATCTCCGAAGATGGAGTGAAAGGGCTCCCAGTTCATGACAAATTTAATAGGTTTAAAAAAAAAAAACCTTCAATCTGACTTCAGCTTGGCAACACTGCCTTTTATCTTCTTCTCCTTATCTGGCCTCAGCTTGTACACCTCCAGCTGAAGTCATTCTGCACGTGAAACCAAGCTGACAGCCTCGAGCACTGCAGGAAAGTGGATGTGTACAAAACCCTCGGTAGCCGGGGGAGAACAGCGAGAGAGGAGGGGGAAAAAATAAAAAAAAAAAACTGCCTGGATTCCCATCTTGCTGTTAGTCACACCTAATTTACATTCCCTTCCTGTGCTGCCGAGCTGGTGAATTTACAAGTGGATAGAGAAGGTGCTGTTTGAGACTTGTGTTGGCATGCTGTTTGCAAGGGGTTAGGGAGACGCTTCAACCGTGCTTCCCTCTGCAGAGAAAACAGTCTCTCTCCATCTCTGGGTCTGTCCAAACCTCCCCGCCTGAAGGTGTTTTCACAGACACTGAGGGGCTGTAATGGCTGAGTGATTTCTCCTACCAACAGCGCGCCGTTGAGCCGGTTTAGTCACGCACATGACAGTTCGTCACAAGTCGCTAGAGAACCAGTGTCTGACAAGTCAGGGACAGCAAAGGTGCTGCTGGTTGCTGGGCCAACGTGGAGCTGGGAGGACGCGGCGGTGGCCTTTTTGTGTCGGCGCTTCTGATTGTATCGGTTCATTATGCAAGAGTTTTGTTTGACATAATGTGTTTGAAGAATAAATATGATTGCACAGCTTGGAGAAGTATGTGGTGTTCAGATTATTAAGGGAATTCAAATTTCTGGTGAAACACTAAGACTGAACTTCAGTGTTTAAATGTCCTGTCTGGCATTTATAAGCAATGTTTAGACGTTATAATACAGCTGTTAGCAGATGTACATGATCATGAATGTGTTTTTTTAGGCTCTGTAAGTCCTTCTTTGCAGATCATTAAGTGTAGGTTTGTGTATAAATGGATAAGGGTTGGCAAAGTGAAAAAATACAATTGAAACCATATCTTCAGAGCCAAAGTAGTAACTGTTGACACAATAATAAGGATGTAAGAGACACTACAGTCTCATGTACTACTTAAATTCAGGATTTTGGGAAACTAGTGGACAGAAAACATGTAAAATACACATTCTGGCGTTTATTTTAAGACACTTTGTCTACAAGACATTTATGCAAATAACCATATGTTTGATGAACATGCATACTTAAACACAGAATTTGAGAAAACTTGTAATACAAATAATAATAATGTAAATAGTCAGTTGGGGATGTTTTCTATTGATGTCTGTTAGTTTCTTGTATATTAACTTTTGCCCCTAAATTGTGATTTACAATAAAAATTTCTGGAATTATACAATATATATATATAAGTTTTTTTTTTTGTGTGTGTGTGGCCTTTTTGTTTTTATTTGACAGGACAGTAGAGGGTGAGACAGGGAAGTGGGGAGAAGAACGGGAGGAGGTCCTGCAGCAAATGGCCATGGGCTGGATTTGAACCCACGACCGCCGCATCAGGGACTATAGCCCCTGTACATGGGTCGCCAGCTCAACTAGCTACAGTGGTGACCCCGATTTGACCATATTTATCTTTAAAGGCTATTTACTCAAAATCCATTATTCTCTCATACGCTGATATGAAAGTCTCCACTTCAGACAAACTTACATGAACAGTCCTAGTTGTATTGCTATTGATATTCTGAGGCTGTTCATATATTATTTAAAACCCGATTTAAGCACATTTTATTCCTACAAACATGACAAAAACGGATATATTTTTGGGTGTTGTCAATGATATCTGATTTTATGGACTGCTTTGTAAAAACCTTTGACATTAATATATCAACAGATAAAAAAACACAAGCTGGTATTTTACAGTAGTCAGATTTCTGTTCTGGAAATGAACGCAAATTCAGACATTTTTACATGTATGATACCCAACTTTCATACTTAAACCCTTAAACCCCCTTAAAACCCTTGTCTTGATCTAATTAATCCATTTGAGAAGTTTCATATATGCAATAGTCTACATTTAGATCAATAAACAGTGATTTACAATGTCAATTTCTGGAATTTGAAAATACTTTTCTTTAAATCTCAAAATGAGTTTTTCTTTATTCTCAAACTCTGACCCAGAAATCTTCACTTCAGTTGCTCTTACATTCACCAAACCTTCCAGCTGCATAAATATCTATATTCTGAAGGTTTGTACTGAGGGGTTTGTTCATATATCATTCATAACCTGATTTATAGAACCTTTTATTTCCCAAACACATGGCTGAAATCGATTTTTTTTTATCTGGTTGTTGACAGTTAAAAGTGATGAAAAGAGAAATCCAAAGTCCCCTCTGTAAAAACATTTGACCCAAATATGTCAGGAAAAAAGCTTCATGTTTCATGTCGATATCTACTAGTTAACATTTTTACCCATAAATAATGATTTACCACAAACATTTCCAGAATACTTCAATACATATCCTTAAAGGCTGTCTTCTCAAAATTATTCTTTTTCTCAAACTCTGACCTAGAAATCTCCCCTTCAGTAGCACTTACATACAAAAACCCCTTCCAGCTGCATAAGTATCTATATTCTGAAGGTTTTCACAGAGGGCTTTGTTCATATATCATTCATAACCTGATTTATAGACATTTTATTCCTAGAGACATGGCTAAAAAAGATTTTTTTCTTGTTTGCCGACAGTTAAAAGTGATAAAAAGAGATATATAAAATCCATAATATGTCAGGAAAACCAGAAAATGTTCAGATATCTATTCTGGAAATTAATGTCATGGTGATGGCGGTGCACATAGATGCAGCGGCCCCTTCAGGAGACAATGAAAGTGAACGTTTTGAGTGTCTTATCTATCCCAGACGTTCATTCCGCAAAACTTCCGGCTGGAAGACTTTGCTGGGCGTTAGAACAGTGAACAGTGCTCAGTTGTGATGTGGACATACTAAATCAACACGGAGTCCGATCGGAGACTACGCCGTCAGCTACCCGAGAGAGAAGGAAGTGCAAATGGTACGAACGTAAACAAAAGTGGAGGAAGAGAACTGGGATCCATACCAGGCTAAAGGCTAACCCCTCCAGACCAGCAGGACCGTCCTCCTGCTCGCCAATGTCCGCCCCCTTGACAACAAGCTGGACGAGCGAAGAGAAACCTGTAGAGAGTGGAGGGACTGCTGTGTGTTTGCCTTAACAGAAACATGGCTCCATGACAACATCCCAGACGGACATACAGCTGGAGGGGACGACATTATTCCAGACAGACAGACAGACAGCTAGCTTTGGGTAGCATCTGCAGCTTCACCATCGTCACACGATCATGTCTTTGTGTCCCTGAAGACCTACCAGGACCTGAAGAGGTTCTCCATGTTCAACGAATGGCGGCGCTCATGGATGCAGCGCCCCTTCAGAAGGCAGCAAGAGTGAACGTTTAGTGTCTTATCTCAGACGTGCATAAACTTACTAATTAAATGATCCTGAAGAAACGCTCTCACATCCTGCCTGTACTGCTGTGTATGTACATCAAGATGACAATAAACTTGATTTGATTTGATTGAATGCAAATTAGGCATTTTAAATATGAATGACCTCATTTGCATATTTAAATGTAAAATTCCTATTACTATTGTGATGCAAAAAAATCATTGTCTTCACGTAAGTAATCAGCTGGTAAAGTTTCATATTGATTAGCTATTAGCCATTCACGTGTTAGGTCTCTCCTTCAAACGTCCTTATAGCTGCTTACAGCTGAATACTACAGTGTTACAAATATTTGTATGCTGCTTAATGCTAAACGGGGAGTGTTTCCAGTTAATTTCGTTGCTTGCTAATGACTTTATAGCAGTTTTAGTCATCTAAGGTCAAACGGCCACATTAACATATTAAGGATTTTGTTATGGCAAAACAAATTAACCTACAGTGGCAGCAGCCTGGAGACGGATAAACAGTGTAATCAATCAGAGGACGGCTGGACTCTGAGAAACTCTCCATGTCAAGAAACTGAACTTCACATCATTTTTTAGAGCAATAAATTCATAAGTGGGGTGAGAAACTTGCTGTTGTTGCTGAAATGTGAGTTGAAATTCTAATTTCTTGCATTCACACATAACACAAAGGCTGCTGTGGTCCCTGAAGTGTGTTTACTTCTAGTCTGATTCAAAGACCTCGAGTCAAGGTGAATCTGTCCTGGCCTTTGTTTGGAATTTGATTCTAATTTCAGCCTCACTTCTCCTGTTTCTTGTCTGAAATGACTCAATCGCTGCCAGCGCAGAGGAAACTGTTGCACTTCGGCCATGAACACGAACAGCAGCGAAAGCAGCAATGTGAGGAATTTGGAAAGGGAAAAAAAAAAAAAGTCAGTTTGGAGCTTTGCCCATTTTCACTTAAACACGCACATGGTGAGCTGCTGCAGAAAGCAGGCATGGCTGTCAGTGTGTCAGTTTCAGAGCTACACGACTGAGTGATGAATACCGACTCTGACAGAGTGAGAGGCAGACAGTTAGGGCGGCACTCGGATCAGAACGTTGGACTCAAAGGCTGCGAGCGGAAATTCTGTTTGGAGTTAGCAACATCAAGATTAGCAGAGCCAGCGTGAGTGGGCGGATCTTTAATCTCCATGAATTCATGTGCAAGAAAACGAGGGAGAAGATAGAGTTTAGAGAAAATGTGACCATGTTTGCATTGTAATATGATTTAGAATGGAATTGTAAGAGAGTTTTATGAACACATCACATGAAATCTATGTATAGAGTTTAAAAACAACCTGAGTTGACCAAAGTGTTGCTCATTTTATCAGACAGGCAAAAAAAACCCAACCTATGTGCAGAGAGATAAAATAAAATCTAAACGTGCAGACAATATAAAACTCGAAATAATAATAAAAAAACAGTATTAAACACTAAAACAGGAAAAGGAGGATGAAAACTTGTAGGATCAGTTTCTAAAATAGAAAGAAGTGTGAAATATTAGGAACATCAAGAACAGCTAAAAGACCTTAAAAACAGGTACATCCTTAGTTTGTTCTTGAAAACATCAATGGAAAACAAAATAATTCACCAGGATGAAAAACTGTCAAATGCACAGTAAATAGTGATAAATACGTATGAATCATTGTTTGATCAGAATTTCCGCCATCAAACATCCAAAAATCCATCTTTAGAAAATACAATCGTGACTCGATAATCCAACACAAAATGTAAAACCTTCTTTTATGTTGGATAGCAAGGCTGTTGGATTGTCAAGACAGAGGTCGAGAAACAAGGAGGGCTTGATGCTTGAGGAGTGATTTGCTGTTAATTATTGTTCATAGTTGTTATAATAACTAGTAGGGCTGGTCCGCATAGCACTTTCTGGGCTCTCGATATTCAGGTCCAATTAATGATGAATATCCGAATATTCTGCGCGGTCGGGGGTAGTGCTCCGACAGGGTGGAAGTGGCCGGAACGTACAGGCAGTACTTGGCTGCTGATGCTAGTTTAGTTAGCGGTCACACTTCTGTTTCCACCATCGGTGGCGGTGGCGGCGTGTTACCATCCATGTTTACTTCGGTAAACACTGAGCACGCTCGCTGCGTGTAACATCGCTGTGTCCTCTTCTGCGCATGCGGGACACTTTTAGGTCGTATGAAGTTCACACAGCAGATCACATACAAGTTGTAATTAATTGTAAATGTGAACGAACTCGCAAAAAAAAATAAAAAAATCGGATTTCACAAAAACATCTGAATTGAGCATTAAGTCCTGTAGTCTGAATGTAGCCAATCTGTCGGACTGTTCAGTCAGATAATACGCTGTTATCCTTATTTGTGACATAAAATGTCATGTTGGAGTCAGAATCCAAGGCTGTCGGTATGTTAAGGCGATTTTCAATGGGTTCTGTTTGTTTTTCCTAAAAACCTGTCAGATAGCAAGGTTTTCTGATTGTTAAGGGTCAGATTATCGAGTCACGACTGTATTAAGTGTAAATCTAGAAACAAATTCAACCTGCAAGTTGGTCTTTAACATCCTCGGCCTTTAAGGGCTTCATTAAACAGTCACACACATTAGACCCTGTGTAATATTTGATTGTAAAGCAGTTTTGTCGAAAATATGCTACAATTTCATGCTCAGCAAATACGATCCAGAGAAACTTCGCCTTTGCAAATGTTTGGCGTTTTGTACACGGACACCTCCAGTTCACTGATCACGAGCTCCTGCACCACAGAGCAAAACAATCCAGAGGCTGTCATTATTTGGAGGGAGAGAGGCCTGTTGGCAGTAATCAATTTTAATTGTGTGAGCTTGAAGTGAGAGTTAGACAGCGGTGTCAGACAGTATACGTATTGATTACACGCTGGAGGCTGTTTTGTGTGTAAAAATAAATGCAACAGCCTACATTAAATGGGACCGCGCTTCTGTTTCCAAAACTTCTGACAAGTAGTCAATGGTCACCGCTTCAGCTACTTCTGACGGTGCAAATTTAAAACGTCTCGGCTTGAATATTTCGTCAAACCACGGTCACATTGGAGCTCAACGTTGAAGACTTTAAAACGATTCTGCTGTCAGACCCGACGCCTCCCTTCACGCCTCTAGTAATCGTCTTTGCTTCCCGCATTCACGCTGCAAACATACGTGATAAAGAACATCCCGAAAGTAGCTTAGCTTCCTGCAGAGCCGGACAACCAGGACGGCGTTTTAACAGTTTAAAGTCCATCGGACATGAATGGACTGTCAACAGCCCATCCAACACGCGCAAACCCAAAGTTAATTGCATCTGTTCATTCCTCTGGAAACACGTAATAAATGTTTCAAAAACCGCTCGGAGCTCAGTTCTGTCAGCTTAAGAAATTAACATTCACTCAATTTTAGTTTTTACGTTCTTAATAATAGTTCGCTGGTGTTTCTGCCCTAAGCTCCCCCAGGCAATACTAAAGCAGTAAAATACATTATCTAAATGTTTAAAGCTTTGTGGCTGCTGCTGCCTGAGACGACTGCACAGAGGAAAAAAAAAAAAAAAGATGAAGCTTCTTTCTTTAGCCCTAATAATGGAAGTTGCTCACAGACCGAATGGGTTGCTGCCAAGACTGTGTAACTTTTGAGAGATGAAATGGCATTTTTATTCTCTCGCAAAGCTGAGCTCGAGAGTTTAAACACATCCTTGTTGCTGCTACGGTCTGGTGGGACGTGCAGCTAATGCTAGTGAGCTAACATGAAGTAGATGAAGCTGATGTGAGTCGGTTTGCTCACTTTATCAAGACTTCTCAACTTATTACGCTGTTTTAAGGCTACATTTAGGCATTTACTTATGTTTGCGGAAACAAAATGGCTCATGTGAACCTGATCGCAAAGGCATCTTGAGATTTCCAACTTCCGTATAATTGCGTTTAATTCAACGTTTGATGCCGATTTTTCATTTAAGCGAGTCAGAAACACACCTGCCCCCGTCTTAGCTACTTCAAAGCAGATTAGCACTGCGCATAAAGATATAAGCTTTCCTTCTTGACACTCTTTGATCGGTTGGATTCTCCACAATTCAGGCTCATTTTATGGAAAGTCCCATAAAGTTAGGCCTTGGGGTGTGTAATCTCATACAGATGTGGTTGACAAGATGTAGAAGGTATGTAGCCATTTGCATGGTTCTGGAACAAAGCAGGTCTTAGTCATCGCTATTCAAATATGATTTATTATAGACAAAACAGCACAAAAATAACTTTCTTTTTGGAGCCATGTTGGAACCGATGCAGTTACGTTGTGTTTTGGCTCCGTGCTAAACATTTTCAGAAACAATATGCAACCTTTTAAATTAAGTTTCATACTTGGATTTAGTTTTTCCAGGTGTTCTGTTACGGGTTTTTCGCAACAGTGTATACAACTAAACTGCATTCTTGTTTTTAGTGTTCTCACTGGAAGGTTCCAAAGTAGGTGTCGAGAAAAACTCAACACTGGTGGCCAGTTTCACAATGAGGACTACATGTTAGAAGGTTGGAGAAGTTTAGGTACTGAAACTTTGTAGGTTTAAGAAAATGTCACGGTTTGGGTTAAAATACGACCCTTTACAACATGTTTATGTTACCAGGGTGACAAGGGCTGCCCCATTTCCTGTATGTGATTGTTTAGCAGACAGTAAAGCAATAAAATAAGCAGCGAGGATATGCTGTTTAAACTGGAAGAAAATACGGAAAATCCTTTAAAACTGTTATTTACAGATTTTTATTTTAATATTATTAGATGTGTTTTAATGAAATTGCAGATACTAAGTGTTAAATTCACAGAAAAAAAATTGAAGTAGTAATTTATAGGTTAACCATGAAAAACAGGCCAAAACTGTAAAAAACATCAGAAATCTGTAGTTTATCTTTTATGTTTTTGTAGAATTAAAGTATTTTATATTGCATTGACATCAGAAAAAAGCTTAAAAAAATAAGTTATTTGGTAGGTATTTGGCATTAAGCAAAAGAAAAATGTGAAAAATGCTAAATGGTAAAACAACAACAACAAAAAAACAGACCAAGACTGTTTACTGTATGTAAATTAGCTAAAAGTATCTTTTTTGAATAACAGATATTTACTGTTATTTTCACTTTTTGTTTTGTTTTGTTTTGTATGATACAGATTTTCAGTTTTCTTCACAGATTTATTCTTTATAGTGTGTAGAGGAATGGATTTGTTTTTGGAGGCAGGGTTGTCAATTTGTGGAGGCCAAAAACACCCGCAAAAAGAGGTGAGCGTCAGGAAGTCGAAGAACAGAAACTCACCGGATCAATCTGCTAAACGCTCTAGCCGGCTGATTGGTGAGTCACAACTCAACCCGGCGTCTCTGTTACACCAGACAGCTTCAGCGTCTGTCTGGCTCGGTTTTAGAAGACCACTCGCGCCCTTTAGTTTGCTGCGGCGAGTTTCTTCCTTCTGGACGAAGACCTGTAGTCTCAAAAGGCAGAACAAAACAGCATCGCAACAGCTTTGTTCCAAGTTGTAGCAGCAATGTTTATTTATTTATATCATTTTTTCTTTTTTAGTTTTATGGCTTTTTGGCTCGGTTGCTGCACGAACAATCCCCTGAAGAGACCTGAACACAAAATGACAAATGGCTACAAACGAACCATTCAAAGCTGCAGAAAACAGAGATGGTGAGATTCTCCGAGCCTTTACAACGTTGCTTGAAAGCTGCTCACATACCAGTTCCTGCTGATGCAAATGAAACAGCAGATGGATCTCCAATCTGGAAGCCATGTGTTACGTGTCCGACTCTGTCATAGCACCGCTGATGCTTGACCCCTTCCTGTTGCAGAGCGTTCTTAGTTAAACGTCGCCGCTTTAAAGGGAACACAGGTTTTCAAGCACAATTACTGGGAAGTCAGCGATGAGTGGGCAGGAGGGTTTATCGGTTACCGGGAGCCTCGGCGGTGTTAATGCGCTGGAACAGAGAGAGCAGGTTTTCACCCCTCGCGGCCTCGCAAGTGATCCTTGAAAACACGATCAGAGCCTCGCAGGTGATCAATCGCTTCTCTTATACGCTCTTACAACAAGCTGGTGGCGACGGTGGCACAGTTCGTCACCGAGAGGGCCGACGGGAGAGCATTACTTCACGTATCGTTTCTTCTAATCGTCGGCAGATATTTTTCAAAAACTCTGAATGTGACAACAACAACAAAAAAAAAAAGCCTTGGGGAGAAAATAAATAAATAAATGGCAGAACAATTTCATTTATACTTTTCATCGCTCCGTGTTGCCGTTTGGAGCAAATTTGATTGCGGCTTTATGCGGTGTAAAATAAAGCACATGGTTTTATTATTTGCCCCTTTCAAGTCGGCGCTATTGTCAGGGGGCCACCGGGTTCTGATTTTCATTCACAAAAGGAGGGGGGGGAGAAGAAAAAACACAACAGAGAAGTCAGCTGCAGACAACATGAGCGCCGCAGATGAAAATGAAATTAATTCTGTGCACCGTGTCACTTCTCATTTAAAGTATAAATATCCTGCAAAGATCAGGCAGCAACTCGCAGTGTTTTATGGATCTATTTAACATTCTCCCACAGAACTGTGTCTGAGCATTAATGTTGTCTTTTGGCTCGACTAAGACCCCCGAGAAGTCTGAGATGTGGCTTAAACAAATTGAATTTCTAATTCACTTACGGGATCCAAACTATTTTTGGCTTAATGCTCCACTAGAAATAGACGGCGTCGGGATTTTATCTAAACCTCAGTGTTTTTATCACTTTATGCTTGTCGATCAGTGTAATACGGGCAAAGCTCGCTTCACTCTAGACTCTAATAGACACTGGAGAACATTTTTGAAGTGTTTTAATAGGTTTTCAATTTAAATTTTATCTGTGGCAAATTAAGTTGTAAACAGAAACTGGAGTCTCGCCGCTTTCTGGATCAGCTCCAGAATTTCACGGCTCCTTCCTTTGCCAGAGCTCCACCTTTACATCGAGCTTCATGAAATCCATCTTGGCAGTCTTTCTGTGATCTCGCTCACAAACAGTCAGTCAGACGGACGAACTGCACGCAACAGAAAAAAACCCGCCTCCCCCTCGACTCTCGCCTCGGAGGCGTAATAAGCGACTAACCAGCTAACCAAGAACACACCACTGGCTAAAAGAAGCAATCTTTCTGAGTGGCCACATGTAATAATGAACTCAGAAGATGGACTGTGTGGAGATAACTGCACTGTTTTGCATTTCCATTTTCCATTTTCCACTTCCCCCCTATATCCCTATATACACTCTATTATCTATTAACCACCTGGTTCCTATTGGACCACACAGAAGCCATACTGGACTTTAAAAAAAAGCCTGTTTTATCTGACATGAACTAGCAGGTAGTCAGTTTAGAAACTGATTTTCAGTTTGTTCCGAAGCTAAAGCGTGAATGTTTACTTCTTTGGTTGATTCTTCATGATCACTTCTGTACGTAGAAAGTTAAATATTTCACAACAGAAGACGGGGACGGATGTAAAAGCAGCACATAGAATGCAAACATTTATCTCACACGGAACTAAATGGTTGTGTTCAGGATTGCCAAACTCATTAATGACATTATCCATCACACTTCTCACTTAAACTCCCTCTCTGGTCCTTGATTAAACCCTGAAAAACTCATCTCTGTGTAACAAAGTCTCATATTTTGATTTATTTTTTTTAACGACAATAATTCCTACAGGCATTAAAATGAAGTGCCACCTGTGGTTGTGCTCAGTAAAACGACTCCAAGTTACACAACGTAAAATTGGAATATCGAAGAAATTCAGCCAGATGTGTTTGAATCAGAGAATGATTTGACAAATAATGATACGGAAAACCTGCAGGTACACAGGATGAGTTCATGAGGTTTGTTGTGTATGAAACCCCAAAAGTCTGACTCTGTGTTTTTGAGACAGTGTCGATAGTCGAGGCTAACAGGTGGAAACGCTAGATGTATTTTATAGCATTTAAAAAACACCATATGGAGACGTTAATGCAGTGTCAGTAGAAATATAATGAGAGACTATATAAGTAGTGCACAGGAATTATAAGCAGGTCTACATGGAACATTCAAAGTAACAGCAAATATGTGTGAAGTCATGATACTTTCAGCTGATTAAATGCAAAATGGAGTAAAATGGTGTAATTAGTGAAAAAACGGATATTTAATGTGGACATTATGTACAGTTTAGTTTTTTATAGTCGACATGTAAATTAAAACTTTTTTCTGTGATATAGTAGATATTAACTGTAAATTAAACATAAGAGGGAAAAAGTTTTTAAAATTATTTACCATTTTTCAATCCTTAATATCCATCTGTTTTCTTTCAAGTAATGGTAAACAGCTGACAAAAAACAGCTCTTCTGCCAAATACCATAAAAAATAGAGTAAATTTACAGTCATATGTTGAAATAGGCTGCAAGGTGACTCAGTGGTTAGCACCTTCGCCTCGCAGCAAGAAGGTCACCGGTTCACGTCTCGGTGAGGACACCCGGAGTCTCCATGTTCTCCCCGTGCAGCGTGGGTTCTCTCCGGGTTCTCCGGCTTCCTCCCACACAGTCCAAAAACATGTTGAGGTTGCGTCCCGGTGAGGACACCCGGAGTCTCCATGTTCTCCCCGTGCAGCGTGGGTTCTCTCCGGGTTCTCCGGCTTCCTCCCACACAGTCCAAAAACATGTTGAGGTTAACTGGTGATTCTAAATTGTCCGTAGGTGTGAATGTGAGTGTGCTTGGTTGTCTGTCTCTAAGTGTAGCCCTGTGATAGACTGGTGACCTGTCCAGGGTGTCTCCTGCCTTCACCCTGAGTCAGCTGAGATAGACTCCAGCCCTCCATGACCCTAGTGAGGATTAAGCGGTGTATGGATGGATGGATGGATGGATGTTAAAATAGAACAAATAAACTTTTGTAAAATACAGGTTTTTGATGTTGAAGTCATTTACAGATTTAAACAGTTGCTTTCATGATTAATGTGTACATTAATACTTGTTTCTGTGACTTTACGAGATATAATTTATATTTGAACAAAATGAGGTAGTGAGAAGTAAAAAAAGTCACTATTTAAAACAGTTCAAAAATAAGGAACTATTGGACTGTAGTTCACACTGTGTTAAGAAAGTCAGTCAGTGTTGGTCGATTACTGCCGTCAACAACCTCTAACTCACTTTAACTGATTTGTTTTGTGCCTAAACACAACCCTGTGTTTACAATGTTCTTTGATCTAAAGGTCAGAAGCAGAAACAAGTGAAATATTACTAATTATGATGTTTGCTGACTGTCACACGTTTAATGAGATAAACTTTCCTTCCTCTCAGCTGCTACAATCGCTTATTTCCAGTTTGAAACGCTGGTAATGAGAAATTCTTGCGTCCCAGTCAGACTTGCCACCTCTGTTGAGGGAGCATTTACAGGAGTGGAAAGGAGGGCAGTCATCCAGAAGATGTTTTTATTCTTTCCACATTAGCTTCTATCACATTCTCTCGTTAGAACAATGTGTTGTCACTAAAACCCCAACACAGGCAGCTACTCTAAAAGCCACCGTCGCTGTTTAAACAGCTGTCAGCTCGCAGCAAATAAGAAAAGGAAGCGTGTTATAGGAGAATGCTGCTAATTACATCTAGATGACAATGTTGTTAATCGAGTGAAAGCAGCAACACCAGGTTGGATCCACTGGTTCAGACTCGAACATGTTCCTGAAAAGATTTTACTTTTTGTAAAAAAAAATGCATAAATGAGCACTCAGTCGATGGAAAATGTACTTAGTTTGATCACTGATTGATCATTTTAGTCAGTTTTCAAATCATTATTTCCAAAAATGCACCAACGAGAATGTGTCTTGCTTTTTAGGATGAATAACTAACTATCTTTGGAGTTTGGATTGCTTTTATGACAAAAAAAACCCCAAAACAACAAAAAAAACACAACTTTTTTTAGTCCAAACAATTAGTCAGTGCATTGAGAAAACAAACAAAAGATTAAAACTGAAAATAATTATTTGCAGAAACTCTTAATTAAAGTTAAACCATGTTATTATAAGTATTACTAAAAAAAAATATTGGAAAATGAAGTATTTAGTTAAATAAATAATATAAACAACCCTCCAGAGACGACAATTAAATGTCCTTTATGCCTCGTTATGGACAAATTGGGTGTGATGTGTATAGTCGTTAGCGTTTTATTCCTGCTTTGACACCACATCTCCATTTCTTACAATTCCATTTATAATTCATCCTCTAGAGTCAAGAAAACCTCTTGTCAGGCTACACACACTCGGGTGCCGAGGGCTTTAAAAAGCTACTTAAATCCTCAGTAGCCACAATGTCAAAGGGACAAAATATAAAGTGTAGCCTACTTTTCTACAGCCGCAACGGGACTCTGAAAAGGTGAATACAGCCATGTTATTAAAAAGGGTCCTTATAAAGCGGCCCTGGCCACATCTAATTAGAATGTAAATGTAGTGTGGGCTGGGGATGGATCACAGAGGATAGACATTGGCATTTAGATTATGCTGAGACTAGATTACTGATGACACTGTGTGTTGGTGAGATAGCCTTTTTGAGAGCGGCTTGGCAACTGACTAATTGTGTTTCACCACTTGCAATGTAGGCTGCTGCTTCTCTGTTGCTGGTAATTAACAAAAAAAAAGGTGGGGGAAATCGAGGGAGCGCGCTCTCGACGCGGTCCGAGAATAAAAACACACACACACACACACACACAGGTACTCGAATGCATACACTCCTGCAATCTTGCACCTATTGTACCTTGTGCTAGATTGAAAGAATGATGCGCTTCTTTGCACTAAGCTCAGAAGAAAATCCTCTCACCTCCCTACAATTCCTCATTGAGGGCATATGCCATGAACAGAAGAGCAAACAGAAAAACCAAAGACAGAATGGAGACAGAAGAAAGGAAAGGAGAGAGAGGAGGAGGGGGGAGAGAGAGAGAGAACAGAGCGGGAGGGAGGTGAGTGCAGGAGAGAGCAGAATGGAATAAATTGAAGCTGATCTGGTGCTCTGCATTCTGAGGAGGCTGGATTTGCATATCTGTGCAGCGGTGCAGAGGGAGAAATGTGTCGGTGCTGACAGCAAGCTGAATATCTTAAACCTCCGCTGACACCCCTGCAGGCGCTCTCTCTCCTCACATACTCTGATACGCACACACACACACAAAATAAAAACGCACACACACACAGAGGCACAGACGCACACACTAGATTTAAGGTCAGGAGATGGGAAGCTTTGTGCGTTGCTTTGTTCCTGCACAGTGATGTACAGTAGTGCTTGTTGTTTAACAGTCAGCTCGAGTGCAAGACTCATCTCTGGGGAGAGGACCCGGCGAGGCAGGCCGTTCACCGCTGCCACTCAGAGACGCAGCTATTCACACGTTTAAGGCTATATATACATTAGAGCGTGTGATATTTAAAAAGCAGACTGTGCTCGCATTAACCGCGTTTGTACCTAAAAACGGGATTTGGTAGCTGCTGCGCGGCGTTGCTTTTAGCCTCCAGGTGCACCTCAGACACTGGTCAATAAACCATTTGAAAAGCAGACTATGTTCTGTTCTTGAGAGACAAACCTACTGAAACCAATTTAGTGCAGGGTTTTCAGGGAAATACACGAGTAAACAACAAGCCTCTGAAGAATACCGAGAATCCGCTGCAACTTTGGAAACGCTGTAAATGTGAAACACTGAATCTAATTTGGCCGAGCTGCACTATGCACCGGGAGATTCCTAATTTAAAAAACATGCAAAAATAAGCTTTTTTATTCACATTAAAGCTACATTTTTAGGGGCATGGTACTTAGATGAGAGCACTGATCATCGTTTTCATGTTTGTACAGTAGATATCTTGTGAAGCCAGCTGCTACTCAGCTTAGAGTAAAGACTAGAAACCAGGGTGGCTCAGGGGAAGCAGCTAGCCTGGCTCTCAAAGATAACAAAATCAACCTACCTACATGTCTAAAGCTCACTAATTAACCCGTTAAGTATTTATTCTATGTATAAAAGCAATCTAAAACGGCTATACAGGATGTTGGGTGTTACCGGTTTGTGGTTTTCACGACTCTTTCTTAGCGAGCTCTTGGTGGGGGTCCCTGCTGGTTGCCTGACAACCTCATGACTACGACAACTCCAGGAAGTCGCAGGGCCCCAGAGAAATAGTAGTAATGTGTTAATTAGCGAGCCTTAGAGGTGCTGGTAGTTCCCTCCAGACAAACCAGGCTGGCTGATTTCCCCCCCACCGGTCTTCATGCTAAACTGATCAGCCTCCAGCTTTATATTTCATGTACAGACACAAACTGGTTTTTATCTTTACGTCCTTCAAAAAGCCTAAATTTCCCACAACTATGATTAATTGGCTAGTTGTCAACTTATCATCGGTCTGAGTGTTTTAATTTGAAAGAAAAAAAGTCTTGATTTTCTGATTCCAGCTTCTTAAATTTGAGTATCTTCTGGTTTCTTTCCAATTGTATGACAGTCAACTTAAAATCTTTGGCTTGCTGACAAAACAAGACATTTGATGACGTATTTTTTGAGCCTCAGTAAACAGTTTTCAACACTAATGCTAACTAACCATTGAGGAAAGAAAATAACTGAAAGCTATTCTGACAGTAAATCGTTGAGAATATTCCTACAAAAAGCTATATTTCTGAACTATGCGCTTTGTGGAAACAAATTTATCAGTAGAATAAAATTTCAAAGACTTTCTCTATTAACACTAAACAATCACAGTGAGCTAAACTCAGCTCGTCAGCCTCCAGCTTATGTTTCATGTACAACTGGTTTTAATCTTCTCATCCTAAAATAACCAATAAGCATACTGACCAGAATGTCAAAATGTTAGAGCTGCACTGATTAAATGACTAGTTGTCAATTTCTCATCAGTCTGGGTGATTTGTTTGAAGAAAAAAAGTCTTGATTTTCTGATTCCAGCTTCTTAAATTTGAATATTTTCTGGTTTCTTTCCAATTGTATGACAGTCAACTTAATATCTGTGGATTGTTGACAAAACAAGACATTTGATGACGTATTTTTTGAGCCTCAGTAAACAGTTTTCAACACTAATACTAACTAACCATTGAGGAAAGAAAATAACTGAAAGCTATTCTGACAGAAAATAGTTGAGAATATTCCTACAAAAAGCTGTATCTCTGAACTATGCGCTTTGTGGAAACAAATTTATCAGTAGAATAAAATTTCAAAGAGTTTCTCTATTAACACTAAACAATCACAGTGAGCTAAACTCAGCTCGTCAGCCTCCAGCTTATGTTTCATGTACAACTGGTTTTAATCTTCTCATCCTAAAATAACCAATAAGCACACTGACCAGAATGTCAAAATGTTAGAGCTGCAATGATTAAATGACTAGTTGTCAATTTTTCATCAGTCTGGGTGATTTGTTTAAAGAAAAAAAGTCTAGATTTTCTAATTCCAGCTTTTTAAATTTGAAATTTTCTGGTTTCTTTTCTCTTTTATGACAGTAAACTAAATGCATTTGGATTATGGACAAAACAAGACCTTTTCTTGAGCTGATCAGCATTTTTTAAAGCAAACAGCTGATCAATTAATAGAGCAAACAGATGTGAGATTAATCGAGAGTAAAAACAATAGTTGGCCTCACAAAACAACATTCTTCTGATTGTGGACTGTGTGGAAACAATTTACTAACTTATCAGTCAAAACAAAAGAAGAGTTTTTCTATTAACTCGGTACAACAATAGCAAACAGCTGTGAATCCATCAAAGCCCGGCTTCATTTATGGACCTCCGATTTCTCGTCTGACTCATTGGGATGTATTTGAGAGTAACAGCAATAAAGCGCGACGCAAATGAACACAGAGAACAACGCGAATAGATCCTCATTATCGATTGTGCTCAGAGAACTGATACGTTAATGCACTTTGCTAAATTATTTAGTATAAATAAACACCAGAATAGTTTTATGCACAAAGCGTGAGCCGTGCATTTGATCTGCTGTTCACCTCATATTTTAGTGTTTCAGTATCACACTTTATGTCTGCGGGGTCCTTTCACGGGATTATATGACATCTACATAAAGCTAGCATGAGGCTCTTTGCAGCACGCTTCGCTTCTTTCAAATATTTAAGATCCTCAGTGGGTGAGGAGAACAAACCCTCTGCCTCGCATGTCTCAGACAAGACATGTGATGGGGATGAATTCTTCTTTTTGACAGTCAAATCCAAAGACGTTACACTTTGCCAGACTATCTTCACGCTGTTTATCATAAAAGCCCAGAAGGGATTTCATTTGGCAAGTTGTGTTCTTGCGCTGCCACCAACAAGAATCAGGGGGAACACATTCTATTTGCCTGACATTGTCTAATAGCCACCATCATTTCTGATTAATCTTACGCTGCTCGAGGATTTATCTATCTGTGTGCTCCATGTGGTGTTGTACAGCTCAGTCGGGGGAGAGAAGAGCACAAACACTGCCAGGGTTAGTGCTTCTACTCCCACTGCACATAATTCTTACTACTTTGGATAAAAGCGTTCGCACCAACTGGTGTGTTTGTATGAATGTGTGGGTGAGAGCAGAAGTTCTGACAAAAGCAATAACAGTTGGGGCTTTGAAAATGACCAACACTGTTAATCATATTTCACTGTGAGTGCTTTGGAACTGGGTTTGTTTTCATTTTAAGACTCTCGCTAAGGTGTTTGAGCACCCATGGCTAACATTATGAGCAGCAAATATAAGGAATCCCTGGGGTCTGGTTAAGCAGCTCATTTAGCTCAAGGTTAAGTTAGCTCAAGGTTAGGTTTCGGTCTCTAAAGGCTGGGAAAACTGCTGATCGGCCTGTCAAATGTCAGGGTGTATCCTTTCCTACTGATGACCGAGAGCGTAAGAACGTGAAGAAATAGTGTACGAGCGATCATATGTGTGTTGGGGAGGGGCTGAGCTAAAGCAGAGGAAGCAGTAACACAGAGGACAAGCTCCTTGGCATGCCGGAGGCACGATGACATTGATCCAGCAGACCTCTCTCCATCAGTCTCCCTGACAGAAGTAACTGGATTGTTCATAAAAATGGAAATTGAGCCATGTTATTCTCATGCGCTCGGGCTGACACTCGGCGAATTCATCCAAAAATAAATGTACCCACAGAATAAGGTGGGCGGCTTGACGAAAAAAACTCACACAAAAAAAAGCTCATGCATACATAAGATTCATTAATATTATGCCCACAGCGTCTCCGTCCGAACAATTCAGGGAAACCTATGGTGTTATTTGGACATAAATGTACATATACTAACACTTCCTCCACCGGCGTGTTCCTCTGTTATTCGAAACACTTCAAACAGATGCAGAGCAAATAAACAGAGGCAGCTGTGGGGAAGGGGACACGGGGTGAAGGAAGTAAAGCCCTTTCCTGATTAGCAGTTTGCTGTCATGCGTATTATGATAATACTTAAAGAGTCTAACATTTCAATAGAGCACGGGTGGCTGTGGAGGTGGGTGGGGTTGATAATTACGGGAAATATGCCACAACATGCAATTAGCTCTCTTCTATGCATCGTTTGTTAGCTTAGCAACGTTCTGTGTCACATGCTAATTACCCACAACCACTGTAGGCATGTGACAAATGCTCAGCGAGCAGACACCAAGTGTGCCGAGACCATTTCATCATTATTTCAGAAGCTGTGGCAGGCGTGGGTTTACGTATTCATGTTTATTTTATCGTAAAAGTCGCGTCTTTGCAGATATCATCATTATGGACACATTCGACGCTCTGCTCCAGTTTTCTTCACTGTTGCATCAATGTGGACAAACTTAGGAATCATCATCATCTCTAAAAATAGACAGATACTTAATCAATTTAGCTCTCCCGCTGTTTGTCTCCTCCAGCGATGAAGCAGGCTTAGCTGTAAGGCAGCAGATGCTATTGATTTTTCTGAAGAGTGGGGGGCGGGGAGGCTCAGAGGAGGCACTGGCTAATGATGGAAATTTTCAATTCAATTTTCATTTTCACTCCGTTGCTTTTACAGGGGAGCTGTGTTAATGGGGGCTTCAGCCTGATGAATTATATAGTCCTGTTGGACACGGTGTAACCTTCAGAGAGGAGGAGGCACCGACACACGACTCCAGGCAGCATCAGCACTACAAGCAGTTTTTATAATCGCTGCTGGATATTCCAATCTTGTCTGTGTCGAAGCTGAGCGTGACGGGGGCACTGATATTTACTTCACAGCGCTAATAAGATGCACTGTTGTCTCTGTTTACTTTGTGTAAATATTGATGTAGTTTGTGACAAGAGAGCCGAGTACAAGAGATTAGCTCAAATTCTGAGGAGCGGCTTGTAATTTTACCACTTTTTGTTTTTTTTTGTTCTCCCCTATTTTGAAATCTAATGATATCTTCTAAGTCAGTAGAGCACTAAATTTGATGTACAATTGTGGATGTGTTTGTTTTATTACTCCTGATTATTATACAAAAAAAAAACCCAGACAAGATTATGTAATTTGATCATTGACGAGGAAAAAGGTTTCTTTCCAGACAAAACATTTTGCATCAAAGCTCAACAATTAACAGGAAAAAAAAAAAAAGAAGCAGCCACAACATACGTCAAAGCAGCCACAAATGTGTTTGGGTGAGGGGTGTGGCTGCCACCATAAAAACGCCACATATGTGATTTAGTTGGCTGAATTTTAATGCGGATGTGCCCGTAGAATTTTAATGTCTGTGAATACAATGCAAGTTCATGTCTGTCACAAAATAATCTCTGCTGTTAGTATATAGCAACGAAGCAAGGACAGATTTCAACTGTGTCGCTTGTGGTGTTGCTCTGATTAAACATAAAGAAGATATTTCTTTGAATTAGTATGCTGTTTGGCAGACATTCAGACATCCATGCTCTTTAGTTTTAGTTAGCATTAGACCCTTTCTACAGTACATGACATTCAGAATCCCAGTTGATGCATCCACAGGGTCACGTATCATGACTGAGCAAAAAAATGTCTCCACGGGGCAAAAATGCAAACCAATTTAAAGGTCAATTCACGGTTCCTGCCTGCTCCAGAAAGGGTGCAGAGGTCTCTGTTCATACTAGAATTGGCGGTATGCAACTCTCACATAGCCAGAACTATCTCCACAGCGCTGTGTAAGAATGCGCCTCATTAGCATTTTGCAATAGGGGAAAAAAAACAAAACAAAAATGCATTTACGTTTCTTTAAAATCAATTGGTGCTGAGCCCAGGATGCAGTGGTGGTGCCCCGCAGACAGGGAGGAAACTCTGAACTGGCCCTATGACTGCTGATGTTTAAGATCGATTTTTACCAAATTCTAATGTTTATATTTTGTATTTTCTAATTATTAAACAATTTTTGCTACCTAAAGATGTCTTCTGGAAAAAAGAAAATACAGCTTATTCCGTAGTTGTTTCTAAAGCCTAGATTAACTGCTTCGCCTTCTAAAGATGTAGTACAGATGCATTTTCAAGAAACTTACTTAGAAAGCATTCTGTCCACTTCTTACTGTTTCCAGCCAAGTAGTTTGTTTCATTTTATTCTTCATATTAAAATCCACAGAAAGACATTTCAGAATTTTTTTTTCTAAACACATTACACATGTCAGAAAATAACTACCGACAACGAGTGAAAAAATGGAACCATGCATAACTTTGTGTGTTGAGGATTTTTCAGCCGGGTAAGAACTTATCGCTCGATGACATACTGGATGTGTGACGCCTTCACCAAACGCTATAATGCTATAAAAACTACAATGCGCTAGCATCAGTGGTTCTCCCCTTTGATTGTGAGTTACTACATCTACTACAGCCTACGGTTCCCGGAGTATTTGTAGAAAAAGCTCGGCTTCATCTTGTGTGCTTCCGTTTTAATTATAGTAGGTAAAGTGGTGTACAGCTGCAAAGTGATGAAAATATTCATTATCTACAAGGCGTGTTTGTGGTTTCACATCGAACCTGTTTGGTTCGATTTGCACGGTTAGTACGGTTCATTCGGGGTGTTACCAAAGCTGTCAATCAGTGACTTCAGCCTCCAGCATTTCAGAGCAGAGAACACTGCTTATGTTCTCACCACTTTAAAGCCTAACGGTCTACATTTCCTGATTCCTGATTTTTTTTAATCATTCAAATGTAGCTGAGTGGTTAATAATGCAGGTTTCTGTGACTTAGAACATTATATTATTTCTCTTGTCTCCACTGAAACAGATCTGTTGTCTGTTGTAAACAACGCTGTGGTATAAGTGTGTTAAACATCCGTTTCTCTTGCTGTTCTTCTGTGTATCTGTGTCTGTGATGCAGGTTAAGTGTCTAATACAGTGTTGTGGGGCTCACTGTACAGAGACAAAAGGAGCCATCAGCAGGGTTTTAGCCTACAGGTCCACATGTAAAGTGGGTCAACTGTGCTCCTGGAGAGCTTAACAAGCTGCTAGAGGAATAAGGCAGCGCACTAGATAATTAGCACGAAGAGGAAAGCATGTTTGAGGGAGCGGGGGTGCAGGAAGAGCTGGAGTACAGATGAGAGAATGAGTGGGTGTGAGGCTGGACTAGCAAGATTCAACCCGAGGTATTTAAAAATCACAGTTTCACTCTTGCTCCTCTACTTTTCCTCTACAGCTGTGCCGATATGCAGCAGGCATTTCTCCGGTTTTACAGCTACATTTGGAGCACATTAGTGAGTGGATCTATTTTACTTGCCCCTGTTGTACTAGTTTTATCAGTCAGTAGAATTTGGTTGGTTGGACGATGGCGTTCTTCGCCTCGGTGTGATCTATCAAAACTGTTAAGAGTGCTATTTCACATTTTCTCACTTTGGTCTGTGGGCCCTTCTCCTTTTATTCTTTGGTGAGTGTGATATAGTTTCACATTTGTTTTGGAAATAATTAAAAATGAAAGGGGAAGATTTCACAGTAGCAAAGTGATGCAAAGTGTTTCTAGCTGATTTTGACCTTTGAAGCAGCAGCGCTGTTTGATCTGAGTGCAGTCAGCGAAGGAAACGGTTTGAGAGGCAATCTTTTTCATGTGTGCGATGGTAATTCTGCTTGCATTCTCTAAACTGAGGTCTATTCCTTCGTCCAAATTGGCTGGTTTTCCACTCATTTTGGACTTAGTGTCAAAAGCCCTTTCCAGACATGGGATACGGCGGAACCACAACTCTCTTACATACAATCTGTGTAATACTCAGTATTTCTAGTCATCACAAATACATGTAATACCACTGATATGTGCAATAAACGTATTTTTAGAATTAGTACTTATGCATATTTTGGTACATTTTTATCATTCTACAACATTCTTGAAATGTTTGCACTGTCTTTGCTGCTGTAACACTTCACATTTCCCCACTGTAGGGTTATTAAAGGCTTATCTTATAAAATTGTGGCTTTATCTGTCTGTTAAAGTGACATCACCCTGTCATTCAGACAAACGCCCTTCATTCAGACATACCTACGACAGTGACGGACAGTCATGATACACCTGAAGTATTTGTCAAACATGCAGCTTAATAATGTCCTAGTAAACAAAAGGTAATAATTCTAAGCTAATAGCCAAGCTTATCAACCTGTCCAATAAACTGTGACTCTATGACAGCTCAGAAAAGCCCACAGTGTGATTCCCTGCTAGATCCTGATTCATCCTGTCTCCATGTCAGGGATAATGTAGAATTATGGGTAATTAATGACGTTTTTGCTGTTGTGTGTAAATGTGTACAACTCTCTGAGACACTCATTTAGATCCTGGTGCTGTTTGATGCTGCAGGTGTTTAATAAAGTCCGAAGAAATACTCCTGCAAACAGCTGGAAGCAACACACAAAACTTCTGGATCCTGAATTACATTAATTACTGATGAGTCTCATTAATTTGACCCGTCTTCATCGTACTAAAGGTTTATTTTTACGGATGCTTCGGTTTGCAATAGATGTGAAATTGTTGGGCAAAGTGCATCAGAAAGGTGTATTTTATAACACTGGCATGCACACCGCGTCTTTTCAACTCTCTGATGTGATGTCTTTGGATCAATATCGGCGCTGAAATATGGAATAAGTCTGCCCTGAACCACTTCACAAAACTTCAGCGTTGCTTGTGCTTGCTTATCCCTTAATGCGAAAGGCTTGCGGTTCAGATTTGTGCCGCGTCGAAAGCAATATAGAAATGTTACCAGGTCGGACTTAAGAAGAAAAGTGTGCAGGGTTCTTATTCAGACACAAAGCCGACACGAGTCTGAGAGGAGCTAAAGAATGTGGAAAACATACAGCGCGTTCAAATGAGAGCTTGATCTCAGTGGGACTTATTGATGAAAAAATAAAGAACGTGTTTGAAAAAGAAAACAAGATCCAAGATTAATAATTAGAATAAGAGTTTATGTCAGCTTATACAATGATGGCAGGGTGTTGGTGGCAAAGCAATAGAAAGAGAAAAAAGGCTAATGTTAAGAACGTGGGAGTAGTCGCCTCCTGTACAAACCGACAGCAACATATCTGTAGATGCAAGGCTTTCTCCTACTCATCGGTAGTCACTGACAGAGAGGAAAAAGTCACACAATGGTGTAGTTTACAAACATTATATGAACTGATTTCTTTCTGTTCAAAAATCTCATTGTGTTGGACTAAATCCCCTCCTAGCCATCAGTAATCAGGCTATTTCCACAGCTGAGGGAGAAAGAAGCAGTCATAACACTACTGTAAGCAGGGGGGCTCAGCTGGAGGTGCTGTGTGCGTTCGTCTTTTGTGTCTCTGTACGAGTGTATATATATATATTTTTATATATATGTGTGTGTGTGTGTGTGTTCTTTCCCTGAAAGCTCAGGTGCTCTCAGGCGAAGTGTGAAGAGGGTTATGTGAGGCAGAGAGAGAGAGAGAGAGCGAGAGAGAGAGATAAAGACTTAAGAGCTCATACAGTGAAAAGCTGCAGAGCGAGTTGAGGCGAGGAGGGAAAAGTCACTGTTACTTCCATCCTCCCTCGTATAAGCTTATGAGACCTCGCTGCCTTCTGAGAGTCAACTCAAGTGTCACATCATCCATCTTTCCTTTTCCAGCAGGCTTATTTGCCTCCACTATTCCCAAGCAACACTCACTTTATTGGTTTGCTACTGATGCTGCGCTGCAAATTCCAGCCAACCGTTTGCGTGTTTTGCTGTTCTTGGTCTGTCGTTACAGTGAAGTGAACGTTTTTGTTTTTTTTAAACTGACATTTGGGAAGAACATGATCAGAAAATTGATCAATTAGAGAAACAGTATGTAAGATGAATTAGAGGTTAACAATGAAGTACAAATGTCTAGAAATACCGTATTTTCCTTTCATTGTATTGCACAGCGTATGTAATGTGACTGTTTGCTGAGGCTTCAGAGCACAGCCCCACAGGGAGAAGGCAATCTCATGTGAAAAGCCTTTTCGAGTGGCATGCTACTCAAACACGCTGATTTCACAATAAAAATCAGTGCTGAAAAAAAGAAAAGGCCGATGCTAAATTGCCTGTAGGCTGCTACGGAGAGTTCGCTGAACGCAGTAAAAAAAAAAAATGATACACAAGTCTTTGTAATGCTTGAATTATCACTTTGGGTTTTGTATTGTTTTCTCTTGTCTTGTTGAGAGAAGAATATGTTCGACAGCTGGTTAACTCTGTAAGCCTGCTTAATGAACCTGACCCGCGGGTCAGACAGATTTTCTGCGTCTGATCAGCTGTTTTGGACTGGTTATGGTTCGAATTATGCTGAGCCAAACTGACTTTGACCTTTGCACCAATTGTCTGATGTGCTGTTGGCAGTGTTCTGGCTCTGACTGTGCTGTGGTGCTTCTGGAAAACATGCCAGGCGGTGCAAACATGAGCACAACAGCACGGAATCTTTAAAGGAAATGTCCTACATAAAATAAAGAAGCAGACCACATACTGTAGCTGTTATTTTTTTGTACATTTTCTAGGCTTGAAAGCTTGAAAGTAAAAATAAATAATTCTAAACTAATGGATTGCTTAGCGTAATACGCTTAATACGCAAATCTTTTAATCATCTGGTCTATAAAACATCACAAGAATGAGGAAAAAATGCCTATTATCATACTCCAGAGACAAATACAAGAGTCTTGTTTTGTACAACCAAGAATCTAAAACTCAGAAATGTTTGATTAGTTGTAAAGCAAAACCAAGAAAAGTAATTAATTCTCACATTTTAGAACCTGGAGCCATTACACACTTACTTGTAGGATTCATCAGTTTTCATAAATTCTATCATTTGAATACGGAATTTTTGCAGCCCTCCTTCTGTTAATATAACGTTTGCTAAAAGCTCATGAGACACAATTCATACTGCATGCAAAATATACTGTTTTCCTACAACTCTACAAGGTAAACAAAGCAAAAAATAAAAGCTACAACCACAAACTACACGATGAACAGTGAAATCATTTACTCGAAAAAAAGAAGAAACTGATGTGCTGCAATACGACTCTCTGAACGAACACTTCATGGATGTGATACATGCCGAGTTTATAGGACAGAGAGACAAATTACTGCAGCGATTTTCTTTTGAGGCTCGTCCAGTCCCTTTACAATTCTGAGTGCTTTTTCATCCCTCGTAATAATCTTGAGCAACAGCCAAGAAGAAGAATCGTGTCTTGCAACCACGAAAGAGAAATATTCTCCGCGCAAACTGTCGTGCATTCATTCTCATTTACCCAGCAACCACAAACAGTAAAGCACACTCTCGTAATCTACATTTCACATCTGACAGGTTTGTGTGTTGTTTACTCGGAGTGCATATGGCACACAAGGGTAACCTCAGCGCTTACAGCTTTGCAGCCTTCAAGAACTCTCCATCTCCGGTGCACAAATGTAACCGCTACAGGCCTCATGTCTTCCTAAGCAGCAGCTCGACTCGCCATCAAATTCATCTTTGAAGTCTTAATGTGCTTCTAAGACGCAATACATGAAAAATATACAACATGCATATTGATATTTTAATGATAAGAAAAAAATGCCCAATAAAAATATAAAACCAACGTGACCTTTCAGCTTAAGGGACTTTAATACAGATTTTTATCTCACTGTTTAGCATTTTGGTTTAGCTTTAAGGCTAAATTCCATAAAATGTTCCAAAACTGTTTTGAACTTTTTCTCAGAATATTTTTAAGCTTGTATGAGGTGGATTATGTCATTTTTGAAAACAGTTAATGTGCCGAATGGGTAACAGAAATACATTTTACGAATAATAATGTAGCAAACATTAGTCACAAGACCAATCAGCTATTTGCACTTCTTTCATTGTCTTAGTGACCAGGAAAGATAAAACATGTCCAATACTAGCTGACATGAACATGTAACTACGATGTGCATGATCAAAAGCAATTCCTATAGACGTCTCTCCATTTTTCTCCTGAAAGTTGGCGAAAGTTCTGCTTGTTGCTTTTTCTTGGAGTTCATTTTTAGCATTTAGCATTTAGCAAACAACAGGTTCTGGCTTCCATTACTTTTTTCATTAAAGTTATGCATAAAATAACTTGTAGCACCACCTAATGACAGTTTATTCGCTTTGAAACATACATTTCTTAGCTGGTTCTTTACATTTTTGCGGAAAATTTCGAAATTTCGCGGGTTTGTCATCGTCCTGGGGGGTCTTTGCTGCTGCTAACGGTTAGCGGCAGATACGCTAGCGAATAGCAGCGTAAGCAGCAAAGATAATGGTAGTGAAATTCCATCGGCGCCTGATGTTCAATATTTTCCAGTTACATACCCTCAAGAATAACGTATCATCCCAATTTGCAGCGTAATTTTTTCAGCCAGCAGCGTAACGGGCCGCTACTCTGTTATGACGCTAGCGAGAACCCTGTATGCAATTCTTATGATTATTATTATTACTATTTGCATAATTTATTTCATGACTGAATTGCTCGTTCACATACAGGGATTCCCACCGATAGACAATCAAAATAAATGTAACAGAAAGTTGCCATATACCGGAGCCCGTGAAACTGGTTTGCAGGGTAGACGGGGTGAAAGCCGCAGACCGGTATAGCGGGCCATAGTGTTGAAAGGGTTAAGTCAGGGGAGCATAGTTTTCCTGTTGTATGACACAGTGTATAGCATCACCGTTATGGATATCTGAGTCGATGGTGGAAGCAGACGATGATTCACTGATGTAACATAAGCGATGTTATTCTTCTTGGCCTTCAAGCAGTCATCGAAATGCAGTTCATGTGTTTTTTTCCTGGTTGAACAAGCTAGTTGCGTTGCTTTATGGCGAAGACACAAATATTTTACGGTCCGTGGTGAATATTGGAGTAAAACTGATGTAGATCAAGTTGAGTGAGTTCAATAAAGGCTTAAAGTCAAGCTATATGCCAGTTGAAGCGATATTCTTTTTATTTTGCTATTCTTCAACAAAAGGGTAAGCTTAATCCCTCTCAAACACACAATCCATGCACACTTACACACACCATAATCCACTGACTGCCACTAAAACAAACATGTACATTCGTATCCTCTCCACTCTTTTCCTTCCGTCTCTCTCCTCTCCTCCTTCGATGTTCTGGTTCATCCAACTCAAACATCCAATTCATTGCATCTCTGTTTTTCAGCTGGACTACAATCAAAGAACAAATAACCAGGTGGGAGTGTTTGGTCAGATTAACAGAAAGAAGGATACTGTGCTGTTGCTGCCTAGAGGGAGCAGCGTGGAAGACGGATTCTCCACTAATTGATGAAAATCAATTTTTTGAAAATTAAAACAGACATTAGAAAGTACAAAAGACGATGCAGATATTGTTTGGAATAAATTAAAAAATAATAGAACACGGGGGATTATCTCGCAGCTGGGTGCAATAAGATCTTCAGAGATGATCCGATACGAGAACTCAATTGCTCAGTTTCTCTAATTGGACACTTGAGAAAACGTCTCTTAAACTTTCACGAAGACAAGTGATAATTACTGTTTTTACACAAAAGGGCAAAAATGATACGTCAGAAGAAGCTCCCTTCTATAGCAGGAAAATAAGTATGTCTCTATTAAGTCTTGAGGTGTGATTCCTTTATTGTACATTAATTGAGACCTATTTTTATAATGATCAAACTGATTATCTCTGAGAATTAATTAAAACCATACAACTGAAATACATTTTACATGTTTCACTCACTCTAGGAATCATAAGTTAAAACCTCTTTTTGAACACTAATTAACATTTTAACTGCATTGTCAATATTTGAAAAATAAATAATACTTTTAAAAGAGCCACCGGTCAGGGATGATCTCTGTTATCAATCTGTTTTGGTCTTTATAATCTTGGTAAGTCAGGGGAAAATACAGAATTATAATCAATAACTCATATCACGGTGCAACCAGTGGCACTTGCTGGTTCGCTGCTGTTTGATTGGGAGGTGCCTGTTCTTCTTCTACCAGAGAAGATGCCTGGCCGTACTTCATTCTGAGTGATCTGGGGTAAGAAATGTAATGTTGGATGTTTTAGGAGTAGTTTATTTAAATAACTTTGATGACATAGTGTATTAGAGGGGCTCTCTTTGAGATATTAATTTGCTGCGAGCGAGAAATATGTTGACAGGTATCCAGATACATAATTCAATTTACTTGGTTGGGGTTTTAACTGGTGCTTATGAAAGACATTTTAATTTTGTGTTGGGAATATTTAATAAGTTGTTCAATCATTCATATGCTGTGATTGTTCGCTGTTCTAACACTCCTCTCTGCTGTCATTTCTTGCGTACTATTTGTTTGCTCTCGCTAATTTGGCATGTGGATGAGAAGAACCTGAAAGTGTGCCTAGTTTTACTCCATTCCCCGTTATCATCTGCTGTGGCCAGTTGATGGCAAGTATTCCTGAGACCCTGGTTGTGTATGGGGTGTGCCCACACATAAATATACTGTGGTGTCATTTCATAAGCAGCGTGACATTTTGGAGTGCAGTGACCAGTGATTTTCTTCTCTCAGGTTGGCAGTTACAGTTAGAGCATTAGTGCAGTAAAGGATTAGTCCCTTTTGGGATGAAAAGAACCCTGATATTGTCTGTGATGTGTGGCTTTTGTTCCAATAAATATTGTACAGCTACATTGTATTATAAGTCCTAATGACAGCCTCACACAGTATGCTGACGATGCACCACTATTTACCTGCAGCCAAAGATCTCCAGTGTCTGAAAGGCACCACCCAAAGCCTCATATATTTCTTACATTGCTGTATGCAACTAGTTTGAGGAGGTATGGACTGCAGGTTTATATTAACACAATGCTAATTTCCTCTTAAGTTGTTTCAGATTTGAGGTTTTCTGTTGTCAGTGAAAGTCAGATGACCCCAGTGAGTGTTTGTGATCTGGTAAGTGTTATGAAGTCTTTTCCCATGACTATTTCATAAACTGATGAATCCAAGTAAACCACAAGTGTTTTGCAACATGTTCTGCTTTGATGAGCTTGAAACAAGGCTCACACTGCATTTTCCAAATTAGACACCAATCACAGCAGCGGGCATTGTGAACTAAACCACACCAGCTTGGTGAAAGCCTTATTTTATAAAGCTTTCTCTTGGAAGGCATGACTGGGTATTGTAAAATCTGAGAGTTTGTTGTGGTGCTTCAGTGATTCATTGAGTGCTTTTACATTTTAGATTCAACCAGGTATTTGTACCTTTATAGCAGAGGTAGTGCAAGAGGAGTCCATATGTACACCTCCATTTACCCTCCACACCGATAAAATGCAGAATAAAACTAGCTGTAAACAGCATGGTATAAAATCCTCCAGACTAAAAAATACATTTGTGAAACAATAACAGAAATACTCTTTGTACTCATCTGAGAGCTGGAACATGCAGTACGTTTCTATTGTTAGATTTTTTTTGTGTCTGGCCAGAGAGAGCACACACAGTCAGCTCTGCAGAGCGAGCCACTTACAGTTGCTCAATAATCCATTTAGTTGCATTTGCTATTGGCGTGACTGTAATTTCAATCACACAGACAGTAGTGAGCTAAGTGGGGAGCTGCCTACTGAAAGCTGGCTGCTGGTGACATGGGGTGAAATCGAGTAATGGTTCCTTGCTCGTTGCCTCAGCCAACAATCATCAGGTTCACTCCAGCAATGATGGGAAAAGAAAAGTGAAGGTAGAAGGTACAGCTTGTACTTTTTTTTTCTTTGTAAAAATACATGGAGGGAAATACAGAGCTCCTAACGTGTCTATGGAATTATTAAATCTTGCACTTTATTATTCTGACAAGTGCAGGTTTCTTCTCATTAGAAACAGGCACACATCTCTGTCTTGCTGATTAAATGATCAGATTTATGTGCATTTCACAATTGTGTTTAATCAGTTTGTTGTTTTCAACTTTTAGATCACAGGTGGACAAGAGATTCTCTTATACTGGTATCAACAATGACTTCTAGTGCTGCAAAGACATTTAATTAATTTGTGTGTGTGTGAATGAACCTCCTTTTATAATTGTGACTACTCAAAGGGCTCTAGCTTTGGTGGTCTCTCTTTTTTTTCCTCATTTGACTGTGCTCACGAGATCTAGTAAAAATTTGCATAATGACACTGTGTGCGCGCCGATGTCTCCAAGAGAATTGTCCGTGTGCCACAGTGAGCCATATTACCATATCGCCATCTTTCCAGCCAGCTTCTCTTTCCCTACAAACCATTTCTTGCTGCCTCGCCTCATTAGCATTGCAAATAACACCTAAAGCAAGAACAGTGATGGCAGCAGCGGAGGAAATAGGACAGAATTAACAAATTATGTAAGAAGCGTGGAAAGGACGGAAGGAACAGAGTGTAGCAACAAGGAGGTGGGTGATGAGGAGGAGGTGGCAAGAGCATTTTACAAATCTGATTACACCTTCAACTTGACAGCCTTAGATGACACCCATTTCTATTGGTGCTATACCTAACTCTGGTTCAGATGAGACTCGATGTCTGTGCAGTGCTTTTCTCTCTGAGAAGAGAGTGTTTATAGTTTGGAATTACATAGACCACCCAGATTACATTTTAGCTTTCTATCAGATTCTGTAACAATCAACATCATTTTCTAAGTGTTGTTGGAGAACCTTACAACTGCGAAAACCACAATTTTTACACTACAATACTTGTGTTTCTATACAACTGCCAAGCAAATTTTAAGCAAACTTTGAAAATGGCACAAAAAAAGAAAAGAAAAAGCAAATTAGATTTGTTTCCATAATTGTATTGCAGCAAAAAAAAATAAAAATAAAAGCTGACAATAGACTACGCAAATGCACGGCTGCAATAAACAGTAGGTTAAGCCAGAAATAGAATCAGTTGTTTGCTAACCACTAAAAAACTACAAACTGTCCAGCTACAAGAGAAAAGTGGAGAGAAATCGTCAGGAATTATTTTCAACCAGGCAAGTTGTATTTACTCTTTCATATAAGCTGCTATTGAACATGTTTCATGTTGTGTGGACGCAAAGACAACAAAAGAAGCCAAAACAGCTGAGAAATGTTTTCTACATCATATAATCACCTGTTACATTAATTATTTTTTTTTAAATAAAACACCTACTGGTTGCACAAAAGCTTGGGGGAGTTTCTTATTTCACCAGTTGCATTAACATTTTTTTCTCATGTGATACTTCAAAATACAAAAAAATAATGCATTAAAGAAATACAACTAGTGTCATATTATTACAGTTGTGTCACTGAAAGGTTTTGAAATGAAGTTTACATCTTAGTTTTAAAGAAACATCAAGTCGCTGTCTCACTTTATGTCATGTCATGTATGTAAAAAGTTAGTTTGAACTGTCTAAAAAGTAACACATTAGTTTCTCGTGTGGGTAAAACATTATTTTAGCCCAAGAAATGCAATCCACATGGAAGAGAAAACACAATTTTTCAAGAACATGTGACAAATTCTTAAATGGCATAATGCATCATTTAGTAAGTTGAGGCAGTCAAACATCTTTGGTGAGCAACAATTAGACCGATCCACAAATCATTAGATTAATTACCAATACTCATCACTTTATTTTAATGTGTTTTTAAGCTTTTCTCTAAAAACATTCATTAAGATGCGGTGTTGCTGCTTCACTTAATGGCTCTCATCTAAACTTTCCGGTGCAGTCATGTTATTCTGTTTCTGCAGGCAATCATAAAGTTCTCTACGCTGATGTTCAGCTCCATTACTTAAAGAGGAATTCTGTTTAATAGCCAAAGACATTTACTGTAAACTTCTATCTGCAGACTTACCTATTTTCAGCTTCTTTTCAGACCACAAAATATTTTTGGAGAGGCTGTAGAAATGAGTTTATATCAAACACCCTGCACTAAGATTAGACTGAACTATATTTTCCAGACAGGTCAGCTTCTGTAAACTTGGTTACACAGACAGCTGTGCAATGCGGTGAACAGGGCAAATATGAGGAATAGGGCACTTTATGAAAGCAAAATTCATACCAGAGCCAGTGGACATTTGAAACGTGTTCAGTTTCAATCGTGCTTCTAAAAATAAAAAGTGGCTGGAGTTATAGTTAAACATTTTGTTGAAAACACTTTATATTTTACCAGGATTAGGACAAAAAGATTAATACCTGCATCGCATCTGTTCATCAACTATAGAGCTGCAACTGAGTCTCAGTTAGCTTACCTTAGCATTTCCACTGGAAATAGCAGGACACAGCTAGTCTAGCTGACTTTCTATTTGTTTTGTGAATAAGCTTATCAAAGAGATAGAATGCGTTTACTTGTGAGCTTTAGAACTAATTCTGGAGAGAGTCCTGATGTTTTACCCAGCTCCCAGTTTGTATGCTAAGCTAATGAACGCCTGGTGCTAACTCCATAATAACCAGAAATTGTACATTAAAGTGGCATCAATCCTTCACACAAGTGCCAAAGATTACATTTTGAAATCTGACTAAAAAAGCTTTTCACTGCATTATCAGTACTTGATTTTGGCTTTCGAGCTATTTCAACTTCCTGAAAACCCAACCAATAACATTAGAGAAATATTCAGCTGCCAGCTGCCCTGCTGCCAGGATTACAATAAATTATTATTTTGGGTAGAACCACCAGTCAGAAATGCTGCCTTTCACCAACCCACGTCTGTTGTTACACAAAACCTTTGGCAAAAAAGGAGAAAATACAAGGAGTTATAATTAACACATACATAAGCTTGCACAGTATGCTGATGATGCCATCCTATACATTTGCAACCAAATAGCTGCAATATATATATATATATATATAACAGGAAACACTCAAAACCTCTATTTTGCCTTACACTGCTGCATACAACTTATTTGAAGAGTTAAATATTAGCCCCATATATAAGCATATATCTGGGGCCAATAGTAAAGACTATAGTTTTTAAAATGTTACATACAGAATTTTTGTTATGCATCAATAGCATTTTTAAGTGCTTTTGATTTAGAAATTTCCTGTTTGCAGAAGTGGAGAAATAATCCAGTAAGACTTGTTGGGGGTCATAAAGTCCTTTCTCATGAATATTTGATGGACTGGTGAAACTGAGGTCAACCAAAAATGCAAATAACAAGCAAATATCTCATTCATATTGAACGCTTTTTGAAAAAATGTTTCGAACTATGTGACTATTCCACTCAAAGTACTATGATCAGCAAACCTGAATGAGCTACAAACATTGTTGACAGTGCTGAAACGCCAGCAGTGGGCCACGGACTCTGAGCAGCGCTGTAATGAAAAGGTACAGAGAGCGAGGCTGGGAGGGAGAAAAGGCCGTGATGTAAGTGCCACTACTCATCATCTGGTAAAGTCAAGGTCAGGACCTTGTGTGGTCCCTCAGTGTTTCTGTTGAGCTTTTAAAGAAATGGCCAGCGAGAAAGACCGGTGCACTGAGTTGGGTAAGCAAGACTCAAACGAATTGCCTTGTATTCCGCTGACCTTGTTGAGAGAGCTAAAAAGACAGATAAAATACTGTAAAATAAAACCATTTACCATATCCCATTGCATGTTGGTATCACTGAAAACCCTCCCAGCCCTCTTTTGCTCAGAAAAAACAGAGATCTAAAGCCAGAGAAAAAAATGGTTTTATGGTTTTAAATGCCAGCAAATACTGTTAGGTTCATTTTTTTGTTTTTTTACGAATGCACTTATTATAATTGCCGGTGACATGAAATGAAGCAGGGTCCTCTGTGAAAGAGTCTGCTGGATATGTGGCGTGAAAGCCGGTCCGGTTTGTGTGGTGTGCCTGCCTAACCGTGGACGCCCCTCTCACAGCGGGGGCAGCCTTGACTTGGATGCTTCTGCAGCTCTGCTCAGCACTCAGTGGGGGTAACACAAGGAGCCCTATAGTGCGGTAATGCAATATTCATGGTGGGGTGTGAGCAGAGCAGTTAAACACAGCAGAGTTGTGAGAAGACCTTGCAACACTCTACGAGGGGAGCAGCTGCAGCCTGGGCCGGCTCCCCTCTCCAAAGTCTATCCTCATGCTCGAGCATTGTGTCTTTCTTTTCTCTGCCCTCCCCTGTTCCCTCTCTGCCGCCTCTCACTCAACCATTAATTTTTAATCACAACTTAAATGGCTGCCTTGGCTGCGGCTGTGGGGGCAGCGAGTCAAGGGCTCTTGCCTCTGGTTACAAAGTAGGAAATAAATTTGAAGAGATCAAGCTAAACATACAGGGAGGGAGAGGGCTGACTAGGGAGAAATGTACAGGGAGGAGGAAAAAAATATCAACTTGCCGCTGCCATTACAGCTTAATTAGAATTTCAACTCTTTCATCTTGGACTTTCCATTGCGACTGCTACAGGAAATTGAGATCAAATTAAGATAGAGAATTGGATTTTTCTAAGGTTTTTTGGAGGCCATGAGAAAGTATGAAAGGAGGGAATGAGTGGATTTAGATAATAGGAGATAGATATTTAGATTAGTCACACGGTGGACATAAACTGACGCTGGCGCTAAAAACAATTAATCAATTGACAAAAAATTATAACAAGCAACTATTCTGGTAATCAATTCATCATTTCAATCATTTTTTTGTGGCACAAATTAACTTGTGTGGATTTGTTGCTTTTCTCTGTTACATGTGATAGTAAACTGTATGTTGTTGGGAGAAAACACGCAAATGAAGAATGTCAAGTAGGGCTTTAGGCATATGTGACAGGTAGTTTTTCATTTTTGGTGACATTTTATACATCAAACTCCTCAATTAACTGACAAAACATTTAGTAAATAATAGTATTGGTCCTTTTTTCTGGCACAATTTAACTGCTCCAGCTTCTAAATTGTGTGGATTTGTTGCTTTTCTTTGCAATATATGATGTAAACTGCAGTGTTTTGGGGTTTTTACTGTAAAGTCTGAGGAAACAAGCACACTGAGACTGTCAAATTTCACTGTAAAGACCAAATTAACTAAAAAAAACAAATAGTAAATGACTTGATTCTTAAAATAATAGTGTTTGTTATTTCTTCTGCCAAAACCAATTGCTTCCAAATTGTGTGGATTTGTTGCTTTTCTTGTGATCGTAAACTGCACATTTTTTAGGTTTATACTGTAGAATGTGAGAAAATAAGCAAATGAATAATGTCCAGTAAGGCTGACAGCAAACGTAATGAGCATTTTCTCATTTTTTCGTGACATTTCATCCATCAAACTACTTAACTAGCTTGGAAAATAATTAGAAAATGACTTGATAATTAAAATAATAGTAATTGCTTTGAAATTGTGTGGATTTGTCGCTTTTATTTGCAATATGTGACAGGAAACTGCATATGTTTGGGGTTTATACTGTGAGGTGTGAGAAAATAAGCAAACTGAAAATGTCAAGTAGCGCTTTAGGTAGGTGAGACGAGCATTTTTAATTTACAACAAAAAATTACTTAATTAACTGAGAAAATAATGATCAAATGGCACACTACTTAAAATAATAGTATTTGTCGTTTCTTCCGGCAAAATGACTTGTTTCAGCACCTCATTTATCGTTTCTTTTTTGGCCAATATGCAGACGTAAACGACATATGTTTGGGTTTTATACTGTTAAATGTGAGAAAACAAGCAAACCGAATATGTCAGATGGGGCTTCAGGAAAATATGATGAGCATTTTTCAATTTTATAAATCAAACGACTGAGTTAACTCAGTAAATAACCGGCAAAGGGATCGATAACAACAATAAAAGCGCTGCTGAAAAGGAACAAACTGGTCAGAGTGTAAAACCAGAGCTTACAGCGGGAGTATATAAACCAGTGAACCACTTCTTCATGAAGGACACGGTTGTGAGGATGTTGTCAGTGAGGTGGCAGCACTCAGGTTTTCCCCTGCATTATTTATTTTCAGTATTGGGGTGGTCTGACCCACTCTTGTAATGAGAGCTAGAGTCACGGTCTGTTTGGAGTCCCGGGGCAACGCCGAGCGACCGTGTCCCTGGATCATTGCTCAACCACACAGGCCTCTACACAGCCACTGTTTGCTCAGACTTCACTTGGACTGTAAAAGTCAAGCCTTGTTGACACATCTGTGCTGTCTCTCCCCGAGGCTAATGGCTATTACATCTGTCTGCTTCTTTTCAGACGGAGAGGAAAACTACAAGAATCAAATGCTCTTTTGAAAACAGGCAAAGTGAAAACACTGACAGCTGATGGAAAGCTGACAGGCTCCTCTGAGGGGAATTACCGCTGTTGATCTTTCTCACAAGTGCCGTAAGATGATTACATTGGTTAAGATGTGTTTTGAAAGAAATGTTGATGGCCTTATGGTAGCAGCGTGTCGGTGTTTATACTAATAAAACTGTGATTTTCACAGGTCTCTCTTTACATTATTAGGTAATGCCATAATTCTTTCAAGGTCGTCCAACTCAAACATAAATTTTCACAAATTGCCTTCACACAGCTCCAAAGCCCTGCAAAGCTCATGTGAAATGATGGTGTTATGGCTTTTATAATGAGAAATATTTGATTAAAAATCTAATCTCGCACCTGACTATTTATATCTACTATTCTTTATCTATTTGATAGTGTAAAATAAAAAAATAAAAAAAGCTCAGTAAATATTGCATAACTGAAATACTGATGACGATCATGCAATTTTAACTTTTAAGTATGAGCCACTATTTTCACTATTTCTGTTTCATTTCATGTATTTTGTTTTCGTTCTGAAATAACAAAGTAACATTAGCATACATGCACATTCTTGCCTTTACACGTTAATTCTTGAATTCTTTGCTGGGATAATATGCTGGTTGATGTTGGCTAATCAGTTTTAGGTTCTATCAAGGCTGCGACTAATTAATATTGTGCTAATAAAATGACTGCAATGTTTAATTGTTGTTAGAAATATCAGATGTTCAGGTTGATGTTTTCAAATGAAACACCGATTTAGATCTTCCGCTGTAAATAAAGGTTGTTTTTTCCCCACATTGGTAACATGTATATGATGTCTATAGTTTGAAGACTTACCATGTGTGAAATAAGCAGTCTGTGCCACAGCTTTGACTGATGACAGCCTTAAAAACAGTCTGATGAGTATGCCTTTCTGTATCATTATTGGTCCTCAGACTCGCTTTCCAGTTCAACAATGTATGGCTGAATTAGAATAGTTTTGGTGTTTGAGCAGATGTGTAGGTGAGCTGGTGTGCTTGAGCTGCAGGTAGCGAGAGATGGGTGGAGAAAGAGGCGGAGACTTCATAGATCTGCACTTTATAGAGGATTAATAGAGTTAAATCTACACCATTTGAACACAGGAAAGTATTATTTTTATGGAAATAAAGCTTCTAAATGTGTAACGCTGACTTCAGAGGTGCGTTTTAAGGGTGTTAATCACCGGAACGACTTTTAAATTTTCCATTACAGGGAAAAAGAAAAGTATTTCCATCACAAAATTGACTAAAACAATCAACTGATTATGAGACTGGTTGACCATTCGTTTTCTCTTAATCAACCAATCAATTAATTGAGTAACTGTTAATCAGCATTTGTGCTTAAATGACAAGAAACTGCAGCACAAGCTGTCAAAGATATGCAAAAACTAATTTAAGTGATCAAAAATGTTTGACACGCATAAAAATAAAGAGATTTCTAAACCGTCAAATAACAATCATGTAGATTAACAGTATCGATGTATTGCAGTGATAAACACAACGCGTCTGTCAGGCTGTGGAAGAGCTCGCTTTTTTGTGACATTTCAGACTTTGGTGTAAAATTCACTTCGCAGCCGGGTGGAAAAAAACGTCTGCTGACACTTTTAAAATAGCTTAAGTGGCTCATTGGCCATGTCTAGTTTAACATCCTCACCTCCATCAGCTACTTGAACTGTGGAAATAATCCGCCTATTGATCCTCGGTTCCTAACCTGACAAATTAACAAAATCAGCCTAACTGCACTGATGCTAACTAGCAGACCTGCACCAATCAGCCCAACACACACACACCCCCACACACACACACACTCAGACAGCAGTAATCTCTCACTAATCAAGGACATCGATCACATTGCAAAGCACATCTGTCTGCACCCCCCGACCCTCCCCAGCTGACCCAGATTGATTACTCCGACAGGCTCAGGACAGAGACAAAGGGGGAGAAAAGATGGGGGGGAACAAAAGGATTGAAAACTGGAGTCAAAAGTGTTCAAATCTGTTTTTGTATCACACATACCTATTTGCACATACGCAATCTGCGTTCCTGAGTTACATATTTATACTGTTCCCCAACTTAAGTGCGATTTATGTACCTTGTGGGTGTCCGTTCGTGTACAGTGAGCCACATAAATAAAGAATGTGAGACCGCAGAAGAAACTGTGGTGACTTTGCCGCTTTGGGAAAAAAGAGACGAGCAGCTGAACGTTTGAACCGTGAATCAGAGTGGACTGAGAATGACTGATTAGCTGAGTTCTCTGGAAGCCTCAGGTAAGAACGAAACCAACGACTCGCGATGACCCGAGCCTGCATGAGAAAAGAGTTTACTCTACTCACTATAAAAAAAAAAAGTGAAAATCGTTTGCAGCATGAAAATACTCCGTCACGGCTTTCAAAAGTGCCATTCCTGCATAACTAAACGGACTTTTTAGCTACGTTTTGAGGGAAACGGATATTGTGTTGCATCATATAGAAGTTTTTAGTCAACGTATCTTTTTCGTTTACTTTTCCATTTACATTTTTAGCCAACCAATTAGACAGGGTGGGACTCATAACCCTGGTAACCCACAAAGTGGAAGAGGAGCTTCAAACATGTTGTTAAAGGGTCGTATTTTAACCCGAACCCTAATATCTTCTGAAATCTAACCGAGTAGTTTTGGAGCCTAAATTGAATCAGACGTGGACTTTGTGGCTCCTGTAACCCTTTCCTGCTACGTCACAGTGTTGAGAAAATACATTTCTTTCAAAATGAAATTAGATTTCTTTCAAAACTTTGGTGAGAATGAACTTTACTTAGGTCCCTGCATAACTAAACAGCATTTTTGAGGGAAATGTATTTTTTGTGATGCATCATAAATACGTTTCTAATGAATTTATCTTTTCCATTTTCAGCCAGTCAATCAAACAAGGCGGGACTAATCACTCCAAGAAATGGAGGAGAAGCTTCAAACATGCAGTCAAAGGGTTGCATTTCAACCCAAATCACGATATCTTCTTAAATCTAAATAAGTAGCTTACATTGAACCAAACATGTGGACTTTGTGGCTCCTTCAAACTGGAAGCATTTCCTGCTACATCCCAGTCAAGAGAAAATAAGTTTCTTCCAAAATGAAATTAGATTTCCTTCAAAACCTGAGTGAGAATGCAGTTTAGCTGTGCAGGATCTTTATTTTTTTTGGGGACAGACTTGAAATACTTTGGTTACAAAGCCAGCATCCACCCACTATTCTGAATGCAAGAAACAGGCTTTACTCTCCTCTGTTTTATGTTTCTGAGGACTAGTTTAACACCCTAAGGCGTCATTAGAAAAAATAGGTTATGCAGAAGCCTAAAAAAAAACACACAAAACTCCACATATACTAGATTTAAATGCCTTCATCACACAGATGTTCAAATCAGTGTGTCATGTGATGTTTGCACACCACATAATGGCATTACTATTTTTTACACTTTACAACAACTGCATTACATTAAATAGTGACTAAAGAGCGTGTGCGTGCTCGGTGCAGAAAGAATGCCATTCATGTAGTAAACGTGACAAGAAAGAAAGCAGTAGCACGTCAAGTGCTGATTGATATGGATTTTGTAATGTTGACCGATAAAGGCAACAATGCCTGGTTAAGATAGGGAAAGACAAATCTATCGCTGCAACAAAGAGCAATTTCTTTACACAGCCTTTTTACCCTTTAGTGAGACGAAAAGCCAGGAGGTTTCATTACCAAGGGCAGCTGATAAACCCCCTGAGCTCAAGTGCAATCAAACACTACAAAGCTCTCAGGCAAAGCAAGTCTCCATCAAGGCTGCGCCGTCTTAAAAATGGTTGTTTGGAAGATGGATAAAATAAAAATTGAGTTTGCATCTGCACCAAGATCTCCAAAATATTCATCTTAAGATACACTCATGCCAGGTTTCCTTATTTAATGGCATACAGTAGGGTTGCACAGTCTTTGCCACAAAAATAATCTTGATTATTATGATAAATAATGATATCACGACTATTTATCGGGATTATTAATTGATTTTAGGGGCTAAATATTTTTTTTTATTGCATTGTCACATTTAAATGAACAGAGCGCTACTTTCATTTCAATTTTACGCTGAATTCTCGCTTTAAAACAAATAAAGTGATTCTTCACCTAAACCTTATAAAAGTAAAATAAATAAAATTATAACCAATATGCCTCATTTACTGGTCATCATCAGACACAATATACCAGACTACAATTTACCAATGTTCCCTAAATGCTTCACATGCAGGCTGAGGCAGATGCTAGCTGTGCACAGGGAAGCCTCTAGTCTCCACTCAGACAGGCTTGTGACCAAAAATTATGGTAAAAGCATAAAATATGGCACTCTAATGTCAGATTTACCCAAGTTGAAATCAAATGATTTCATGCACAGGGGCTGTTTTGGCTGCAGTGGAACATTTAAAATGTCAACATCACAGTTAATTATGTTCATTTAATTGTCAGAAGCCAAACTTCTAATTTAAATTTAATTAACTGTGCAGCCTTAATGTGCAGAGAGACAAATACAAAGCAAAAAAACTGCTCAATCTACTCAATCTTGTAATGCTAAAACATCCATTCATAATGCTATCGGCATCAAAACTAATCGCTTCTTTAATGCGGGCTAAACAACCCAGTTTCACTCATGTCCATATGTTCAGCAAATTATTTCTTTCTCACAGTCAGTCATCCAGCCTACACTTAATCCTATGAAGCTGCTTTAACCTGCTTTGAACTTCAACAACGAATCAAATGTTATCTCACGAACAACCAACCAATCGCTGTGAGTTAGCACGTGCTCGACCTTTGTTTATGTTCTCACACATGTGGTCCTAACTAGCGACTGATGATGCGGGACGACAAATTCTGCGTATAAAACTGAGTCGGCACTGGGCAAATGATGAGATTAACGCCGAAGTGTTGATGTGCACAGCATAATTTGCATTGAAGAAAGTAGAGTGAGCAAACAAATCGGTCACAGTGCATGCTTTCTGTCAATGTTTGTTCACTGAAAAATACTAATTTCAACAGCAAAATCCTGTCAGAGTTCCTAATTCGGCATGCAGGAGTGCTGTCGCTGAACCTGTAAGGACAAGCAGATCTAGTATGGCAAAGTTTATTGCTCGGGGCTCTCTCTGGCTCCCATGTCTGTGTGCTCTGGTCTCTGCTCAGCAGCTCAGCTCTCTCCTCTCTCTTCTCTTCTCCTCTCCCCATTAACCGGCTGACAGATCAGTAATAAACACAGCCTGTCACCTTCAAGGCCTGCCTCTCATTTACTAGAGAACACATGAAACCACACTCTCTCATTCCCCCTCTATCTCCCTCTCCCTCTCTTGTCCCTTCATCCGCTGGGCTCATTGGAGCTGAAACCCGATTTTTTTTTGGCCCCTGCCGCCTCCGAGCCAGCGAATTCTCCTCTGCGCCCAGATAGTCCTGAAAAAGGCATGAATATTAAATGGAAAATCCATGAATAAATAACCAAAAAAAGGACTTCCGTCGCTCTAACCTCTTTCTGTCTCCCGGCGGTGGATGACAGAAGAAGAGCACGAAGAGGGGGGGGAAAGGAGGAATAGAGGAGAAAGAAAAAAAAAAACAACACATGACCACCTCAGGAGAAAAGGTGGACATTTGTCAGGTAATTGGCTTTCTCTATTTGCAGTCCCATGGTGCAGTGATTTCACACATAAAACAAAGAGGTAATCACAAGGTAACAGTGCAGTTGATGGTTAGTAGAACAAAATTCAGCTGCATTATATTCACTGGGAATATATTGTGTTATTTCCATATGTTGTGCAACCTGAGGGATAAAAGCCATACATATTGCAACAGCTCAATAATGTATGCGTGGAAAATGCAAATGACATTGAAAAGGGAGCTGGAAGTGCTATGTGTACAAGGCATATGATGTCGAATGCATAACAAACAAATAGAGAAAATCATCTCTTTGTGATGTACGCTCACTAGTCCCTGGGCCCGTGGCTGTTGCACAGGAACAAGTAAATATAGAGCTCTTTGCTTTAAGCTATTCCCAAAAGTGTGCTTAATATGTACTGTACCGGATTGCAGTGGTCCATATTTATAGCAGAGCACACTGGAAATCACAAGACAAGCACACAGCAGCTATTACGGAATCGGTTACTATGTGTTTGTGTGTGGTGCTGGTGGTGTTACACATGTTGTAAATTGGAGTCCCGGTGTCATTCGCTAACTATCTGAGAACAAGGTGACAAGTCAAATAAACAAACTGAGTAGAATAGCAGCTAAAGCCTCTCTCTGGTTATTGATAAAACCACTAAAAACTCATCTCTGTGTATCAAAGTTTCCATGAAAACAAACCCTGAAAATGGCTCTAATGTATCTCTACGCCAATGTAAGAATTCCTCTTTTTTCCACACATGCCTCCCTACCTCGAGCACACCAGCTCACCTACAACTAAACACTGTAAAACTACTCTACATTGCACAGTGGGATGTTGCAGTACTGGAGTGGTTCAAACCAGAAACCAATTCTGAGGGAAAAATAATGATACAAGAAAGTCCCACCCTGTCAGTTGACAGGATTGGTTCTTTAGGTTTGTGATGTATGAAACCTCGGAAGTCTGAATCTGTGTTTTTAAAACTGAAACTCAGCTCTGTGTGTCAGTGTTGCATATTTAGAAGATTTTTTTCCATAAAAATAATACCTTCCTGTCTTAAAATGGTGTAGATTTAACTCTATACGATTACTTCCTCTACAAAGTGCAGATCTATGAAGTCTCCGCCTCTTTCTCCACCCACATCTCCCCACTTGCAGCTCAAGCACACCAGCTCCCCTACGCATCTAATAGTCTGCTAATTCAGCCATACATGGTTGAACCAGAAGCCGATTCAGTCCCACCCTGCCAGCTGACAGGATTGGTTCTTTAGGTTTGCTATGTACAAAATCTCGAAAGTCTGACTGTGTTTTCCAGACTGTCATCGGCACACTGCAGTTTAAAGATGGAAACTCTCAACTATGGCTTTGATTGTTTATTGCACACATGACCTGCCTTCTAGCACATTAAAAACACCATGTGGACATGTTAACAAGGTTTAATAAATTATTATAGAATATATTATTACAGTAAGTAAAGCAAGAAAAAGGAGCCGTCAAACTAGCTGCAAACTTTTGAAATGCCACAAAAATACAAATTTAAAAAAATGTTTATTTCCAGTAACTCCAGTGAATATGTGTAAATAAACTAGACTGCAACGTGTACGTGATAGTATAATCTACATTACACATGGCAGAGGAGCAGAACTCAGATACAAAACCAACTGTTTGCTCACAAACCCCGAACAAGAAAGAAACTTTAGCCGACTACAGGAGAAAAATGTAGGAAAGTCTTTTGAAATTGTTTAATGAAATAAGTTGTAATTATTCCTCCATGCTCGCTGGTGTTGGTCATGTTTCATGTCATTTGGAGGTGAAGACAACGAAACAGCGGCTCAGTCATGCGAGTTAAACGTTCACTGTGTCAGAACTTATTCAAAGCCCATGAGCTATTTTTCGGGGGAAAAAAGCAAACAAAAAAAAAAAACCCCAAACACTTGGCAACACTTGCAGTTTTTCCACATTTTTCCATTTACATCAACTTTTTATGGAAAAACAGCTGGTGAGGTGTTACATGTTGAATTACACAAAACCAGAACCAACAATCCTCCCAATACTGTCCCATGCTATTGTGTAAAAACCACATCACTGACACTCTTTATCAAAACATCCTGAGTGTGTTTGGCTGCTCTGTAAACAGATCTCTCCTGTTAGATTCCTGATAAAGTTGCTGTTTGCCGTAGCATTGAAATGCACCTGCCGTCACTGCAAGTTTCACGTCCGCCAACATGTAATCACACATGATGAACGCAGAGCGGACAGAACGACGAGCAAGTTCACAAGAAATGAGAAACTGAGCCTTAATTGCGTCTTTCTCAAGAAAATAAAAGACATAAGAGAGGAAAGAAATAAACAGTGTAGAGTATTTTGACAGTGGTAAATTGATGCACTGGGTCGATAATTACCCAGCCCATTGTTTTCTCTGTGCTTTACAATATGCAGCTGACAGCGCGTATGTTTAATCAATTCGATTTTGTCAGTTACAAACAAAAATCCTATTAGGTCTGTCCATCAGTAATGGTTAGAAAAAAATACATTTGTCATGACATCTAATATAATCTAACGAACAATAATATCACTATTACTCTCCCTCCGTCTATGCTCAACAATCTACCCGCTCTTATAGTGTCCAAATATGTCAGACTGCAAAAGCAAAGCATCATCAAAAATGTTTTTTAATTGTGGAAATATTCCAAAATCGGTTTGTTGTTAATAACTATTTAATTGGCTATTAAGGAGGAAATGGAAGTAAATGGTGCCGACACTTTGGCTTAAGGCTTCGTCAACCTTGAGGTCCTTTGAAATGACTCCAGTCTGCAGTGATTTTGAGATTATATATGTCAATGGCTTACACTACTCGAGATAAAAAAGATCCCATCGTGACCTGCTGCCGAAGCTGAATTTCTCATCTTAGTAATTATATCCATGACTTCCTTTCTTGTAGTCAGAAATCTCGACAAAAGAGAGCTCTTTTGTATCTGCTGGGGAGCCATCAGTGTGACTAATCTTTATGGGAAAAGATAAGTCGATGTTCACAAAGCGCTCACTGAATTCATGTGTTATATCACAAGAGTTATACATTCAAACTGAATGAGGAACTAGGACCTCTTTTTTTCTTTAAAAGCTGCAAAAGCACTTTGTGTTTTCTTTCTCTAATGGCCAACAATTACTTCTTTCCTTCTGAGCTTTTTTTTTTCTCTTTGCGACAAGTACTCCATGTAATTATAGAGATTAATTTACATGTGGAGTTTATGTATTCCTTGGTCTTACAGTACATTGACTAAAAGCCCATTAATCCCCGTGGAACAAATACACACCACCGAACCGATTACTTTATATCATGGAATCATTTTCAGCACAATCAGCCAGCACTTCTTTGAAGCCAGCAAATAAATACAAGATGGGGGGAAAAAAAGCATTAGATGCGTTGAGCTAATGAACCAAACTCTAAAATCTGTAGACTGATCCTCAACTATTGCAGTTGTTTTACTAATTCACTGTTTCTGTCACTTGAATTTAAGAGTGCTTGTACAAGAGATTTATAAGTTCTTTCTTGCCGCTTGAGCACTCTTTAAACAAGGACTTAATCCATCTGATTCACTCATGGAACATTACGCTTGGTATGCACCGTTCATCCTTGAAAGCAACAGGATTTTAATTCTTTAAATGCATCCTAATAGAAAGGTCAAATATAATTTTAAAGTTACCAAATTTATTCCTCCGCAAAACATCAACAAGCAGCGTAATGCTCGACACCAGTCTTAGCATGATGCCGACCGATTTAAAATGTCGTAGACGGTTCTGCTTGAGGGATCTAAAGATACATGCAAATAAAGTCAGGCAAGCGTAGATTATCTTTTAGCTTGATCTCACCAGAGAAAACAATACAGTTTGAATATTTAAGAGGTTTAAGTGACTGATGTTTAAATATGGGAAATCCCCTGCGGACATGGGAACTGAATATGTGCAAGTAAAACATCCAAACACATCATTCTGGTAAGGCAGAAAATGGAGGAGAAGCTTGTTGTTGATGTGAAAGGGTGCATTCTAGCCATAGATTATATGTAAAAGAGGAACATAGTGAAGCCAATGCAACTTGCCTTCTTTCCTCTGGTTGCAAAACAAAGTCCAACATATGGAAACCAATGAAGCCCCCTTCTTCATTCTTCATCTGTTACTTCAGTAAATGTTTTTCCAATTGGTTATGGTTGCAATCGCTCACCATGGTGGTCATTTTGTAAGTTATGGTTCCATTTAGAGGAAAAAGCCCAATATCATAGGGAATGTTTTAGGGTGGGTCTATTTGGGAATGACAGGTTGCCACCATGTCACTGAGCTTAGTATCCACACGTTGCCCTTCAGATAAAATGCTTGGTTGTTATAAGTTATTTTAAAACACTAACATGGCGACGGCAAAATGCCAAACTGAAAGCTTCAGCATGGTAGTCCACAAACCAACAGGTGACTTCCCAGTAGCTTCGTCCAACTTTCAGCAAGCAATAAAATTTAAACTGGAGAAGTAATTGGAAGAGTATGATACGCCCCCTAGAGGCTTCATGAAACAGTCATCGTCAGTTCAACAGACTGCGATGATGATGATGATCATCATCATAATTTTAATCCAAAACTTGATCTTTTCCTAAAAGTATTTTTGGTGCCTAAACTTAACTGATTCGCTCAGTTGGCTAGATTTCATCAAACAGCGATTTAAAACAATAATAATAACACACACACACAAAAAACATGAATATAAGTCAACTACATCTAGAAATTATGGACCAACAAGGAAATAAACACCACCACGATGCCCTCAGATCTCCACCAGACTACTTGTTCCAATTTGTCCATATACTACAAAGTTATACAAATAATCATGTTGGGTGGCTAAACTAGTTTGTCTAAAGATTACAATCCTGGATCCCTGCATGGTACAAGATAATGTCCACAGTGCCCTGCCCTATTTTTTCATCAAGTTGAAATACAGTGCCTTGTTATGGCCTGCTGAGAATTATAATAGCGTCTCGTATGATTTACTGTGTTTACATCTTTATGATCAGGTATGTAACTGTTTTTCTCAAGGCCCTGTCATTTTATATTAGACTCACCAAGCTCTGAATGTTTAAATGTCTTAAATATAGTGTTATATGGTTTCTGTTTCTCTTTTCTAGCTGTGTGTACATAGGCACTTTACACAGAGGATGTCAGGCTATTAAAAGCATAGTGGGAAGTGAAGGATAGCTATAAGGGATAGAGAGAAGAAATGTGGGTTCATGTCAGAGAGCCAAACAGTTTTCAACACCCAGACTGACCTTCAGCTTACACAGAAGCGCACACACGGATACAAATGTTCACAGGATGTGACCATAAACCACAATGCACATCCCTTATTACAGGAGTCAGCCTCGGCTGTACGTCATTTTAAATGTCACCAACTCCTCCACAGGGTAATGACTGATCTACCTGAGTTTGAATCTAGCATTTCCTAGCATATTAGCTATAAAGCCAACTGGGTGGAGAGAAAGGCAGCATTAGATTATTTGATAATTGCCAAATGCATCCAATAATGTTCATCCATGTGTGTATGTGCTGGCTTCTCTCTCTGTATTACATGATATTGCCACACTACCAGTAATGGAAAATATTTGCTGGTGCTACAGATAGTACAAAAAATATGACCTGCTAGACTGCAGCATCATGCAGCTTTCTGCTCATTTGTTTGCCTTGCAAGCCTGACGAATCACATTCATATAAACTGCTCATTTCTAAGCACAAAATGATAACAGGCTGAAGTAAATAAGTGGCTGCTGACTAAAATGAAGCATGGCAGTTAGGTCAAAATATTTTCCTCTGGAGCTGGCAGACCGGCTTGTTAGTATTCCATTTAATGTTCTGTATACTACATGGGAAGAGATTATTGCTGTAAACATAAAATGTATACAGCATAAGCACTGCATGTATATTTTAATATGAGCCCATAGAGGCTGGCAGAAAATCTCAGCGGTTAATTCTTGATAAAGTGATAATCTGTGGCATCAAGGCTTGTGGATGAGAGTTAGGTAGCAGCTAATGTTTATCAAGGCTCCTGCTCCCATTTTCCACAACATGATTGCAGAATTTGCATAATGAAACTATCAATCTCAGCAACAGCACAGTGCAATTTTTACATATTGCAAAATGCACTCGCAACACATTAAAGTTTAACACCCTAATAAAAAAAAACAACAACAATTGTTATCATTACGCAACCGAGCAGTGACTGTGCTGGAAGGAATGGAAAAGCACAGAACTGTTCATCCCCTTTCTTGCTCATTGTGATGAGGCGTGAGATGGTTGGCAATGCCAGTGACAAGCGGATCTTGTCAATGTAAGCTGCTGGAGGAGCAAAAAATACTCGTGCTAAGCCCCCCTGAGTAAGATGAGCGGCAATGCCTTGACCCGTGAGATGCAGTGGGAATTGAGGTGGAAGAGGGGCCGAGAGAGCGAGAGAGTGAGATAGTGAAAAGCTAGCTGGTGACAGAAGCATAAGACAGGCTGGACTGTGTAGGTCCATGTGGGTCAGGATAACCAGTCCAAATTCCAGGCTAACATGGACCGCAGGGAGCATGTTGTGATCAGTGCACACGACATACCAGGAGCATATGGAAAACTGAACGCATTCATTGATGTGTACTGAACAAACAGCCTGTTTTATTGGGAGGATTTGGTGCATTATCAATTGACTATTTCTGCATATTTATGATTCTTTATTTGACAGAATTTATGTGAAGGGACCCCAATGTTTCAAAGATTCTTGTGCCCCACTCACTGTACAAAACTACTGCGACACCAGCTCACCTACAACTCCTCTCATCCATCCATCCATCCATCCATCCATCCATCCATCCATCCATCCATCCATTGCCTTACATCCGAATCAGGCCTGATCAAGGCAACTTTTAACTGATAAGTATCGGCAACAGGCTGAGGAAGGTCTTTTGCTTATGTCCACTGACACACATACAATAAATTTTAATAATTTGCTCAATAAATGCAGTAGCATCAATCACTAATTGGCTCGTGTACTGATATTATTGGCAAAGCCCAGGCATGTTTTATATGCCAGTGGGACATAGAAGTAATTTTCTTGTTCAGTCTTTGCTTAATTGAACATGTATACTGGCTGGAAGTCATTAAGCATCATAGACGACTTTGTCAATGTACCCCATTATCAGCCTATATTGCTCTCTGCTTGCTAACACAGAAATGCCAACCACCTCTGGTCACTACACTATTAAACAGTAATAGGTGGTGCAACCAGGTACAACAGCTCAATCCACAATCCTATAAAGTGTACATTATCTAGGAAAAATAATACTGGATATTGGCAACTACCAAATAATGAATGACTCAGATCAGATTTATGGCAAAAACAAAACACAAACTAAACCCTGATAAAGAAAACCCTAGGTCTTTATGTTTGTTACATATGAAACCCAGGAAGTCTGATTCCATGTTTTTGAGACAGTTATGGGTTCAATGTAGTTTCAAAGTGAAAAATGCTCATCTATGATGTTTACTGCTTATTTTTCTCAAGGAGGAGGGTTAAGTAATGGTTCTTCCTTTGTCCAAGCTACACCTCGCCAACAAGTTTAATTAATTCCAGGTAATTTTTGTGTAAACTTGCTGAGAAATAAACAGCACTGAAAAAGCAAAAAAAAACAAAAAAAAAAAAAACAGAATTAGTCATATTGTTCATATGTAGGCGCTCTAATTGATAATTTGACAAAATCTAAACCAACTATCATCAGGTTTCTTCAGAAAATGAAAAGATGATGGCGGCGATTGTGTGTGTGAGAGTTTGGCTGAGTGTAGTTGTATCACATTACGCATGTGAGAGCCAGAGCTGGAGCAAAGCTGTACAGCAGTTGGATAATAAGACAGACAGAATATTAAAACACAGTCTGAAGAAAAGTGTAACTGGAAGCAACAGATACTCGATTCAAATGTCGTTAAAAGCCTCCACAAAAGGGCTATTACAAGAAATTGAGGAAAGGTGGCGACCTCAACAACAGACCAGTGGCTGGCAATTGTTACAGAAATCTTTCTAATGGAAAAACTGAGACACGCTGAGACTGCAAGAAGCACATTTATAAGAAATATGGGCAATTGACTGCAGTGACATGGAAAAGTAGCTGCAAGTAGATTCACAAACAAGGCTACGTGAATAACACAAAATGAACAAACTTCCCTCGACATTTCTTTTGCGTTTTGTTTTATCTTTGTTATTTATAACATCCTACGCAGCAACCCAACTAAACATTTAGCTGCAAAAGAAGCAGGCTGCAGGTGCTGTAAAACTGAATGATAAAATCCATTAGTGGTTAATAATCTGCGATGGTCAACTTTAACAAAGCCACGTTTATTTATCCACCAATAAAACGTAAAGTGCTGATTCATAAACCACGAGCTATTGTTGGTTTAAATAATGCAGATTTCCCTACAGCAATCTGTGCCTGCAACAGCAAGCCTGTAATAATGTGTCAGCAGGTTTCATCAAGTTCAGCCTTTTATTCAAGATCATCAATTTAAGACTCCTAAAAAGTGAAAATGGAAAAAAAAAGTACAGGAGTACACGAGTGACCTGATTTATCACGTCAGATGCGGCGTAGCAGGAAAGTGCAACATTCTGACAAGTGATAAAACAGAGCTAAAGACTTTAATAGTATTTACAGACTTCTGAAAGCTTCCATATCAGTAATCATTTTTTTTCCCCCAAGCCATGCTGACATCCTGCTTAACAAGAACTTCATTTAATCTCTTGCTGTTGAGGTCTGAGCTAAACCTCTAAAAACCTTTTAACGTATTCATCATATTCACAGAAATGGAGACAAGGTCATCATATCCAGTTTAGTAAAGAAGAAGAAGAAAAAAAGAGGGGAGGAAGGGGGGCACAGCTCCTGCTACATTTTACCTTGAGCCTCTCAAAAAGCAGTCTCCATCGATCTGAAAAGATCTAACAGAGGCACAGCTGCATAAACAATCCTCTCAAGTCTTTAGAGGGTTTTGAAATATTAACAAAAGAGCTTGCAGGTACATCATTTTGCAGTAGCAACTACGGCAGCAGAGGGAAAATGTGTTTGAGTCCTATTATAAATCACACAATACAGCAACAACATTGCACATCCAGGCCTGGCTTGTCCCCCAGGCAACCTGACAGCAAAATCCTGTCTTTACAGATGGCTCTCAGAGACAATCTGTACATGTGCGTGTCAGCATGCTTTGTGCGTCTGTAATTTTGTTTTATTAATGAAAATATAGTAATCAGGAACTGCCTCGCATTATCGCTGCTTTACATGTCTATTTATGTATGCATGTGAGCATACACAGAACACACGGGAGAAAGCTGATAAAAATAAAAATGGAAAAAGAAAGAAACCCTTAGTTGGCTCAGGCTAATTTCATCCACTCCACTTCCCTTGACATGAAAGAAGTAGGACTTACAGATCTTGTGCTTCCCTTTCATGGGGAATTTCACCAGCAGCTCCTGGGGGTTGGTGCAGATGAAGACGAATGGAGAAGCAGACTCCTCACAGGTATCAGGGAACTGCAGGGGTGGTGGTGGTGGGGGGGAAGGGATGATGAAAAGAACAGTTTAGCATCATCTTACACAGAGCTAGCATGTCCATATTGTGCACAGAAAATATGTTAAAGCCTGTGATGGCTATGAATCATTCAGCGAGTGTCTGTTTATACGCCTCCACCGTGCTAGATGTCCTCCATGCCTGATGTAATACTACATGCCTGACAGCAACTGATAGTTATGAGTCTCTCTGGGTCTTATGCACTATAATTGCACAACTAATGATGCAGTTGCTAATGAGAGCAGCTGCACCACTTGTGAGCTGTACGGATGACACAAGATGTAGAAAAACCAACTTCGAATTTCAAGACATCCAAAGGCTTTTTTTACTCGATGCACACCGTCCAGTAGATAATACTGTATCGTGACGACAATAAAATTAGCACGCTAATGGGTACAGTATTTGCGTTAACCTAATAATTACACAAAGAATTGTTACCTCCCAACATGGCAAGATTTGTATCTAGAAAAATACATCACATTTAACCGCATCCGTGACATATTTATGGATACCATATAACCATACCGCATTCCTATGAAGGAGAAGGTATTTTACAGCCCATAATTGACAGCAGCCCACAGCATACAGAGGCCGAGAGACAAGAGAAAACCTCTCTCCCCCTGTGTTATTGATTGGTCTCTTAGGTGAGAGTAGGGAATTGACTGACACAGTGACAAAGGAGTCATCTTTCCCATCACTGGCAGCCAACGGCTCTCAGCTCATCCAATTTCCTCCAGCGCTATCAGATAGTGCCCATGATTGCATCTAGCCAGCCAGGAAGCGGCTCTTTTCATGACAGCATGCTTTTTCCTCCCCACCCCCCCTCTCCCTTATTCACAGCCTCTCTATCTCCCTCAAAGGAGCACTGAAGGTTGTGACAAATTTGGGGCTTTTAAAGGAAATCAACAGAGTCTGCAACCCATCTGTACGGTCCCTGACAAACTGGGGGGAGATGATAGAGATGCTTATTTCAGATTAAAGTCCATGTCGACTTGAGTCTAATACACTGGCGAGTGACAAAATATGTAAACACTCAAGGAGTCGTTAGACGCTGGTGGGGATCGGAGAAGAGCCTCTTGATTACTCCTTCCTATGGCAAATGACACAGTGATTCCAATTAAATTAGGTTTCCCAGTTAGAAGGTTTCCCTGACTGCCCTTGAAATAAATTGTCTATGATTTAGTCGGGGTTAAAGAAGGTGAAGGTTGTGAGTTTTAATGTAATTTTAAGGGATACGCTTGATAATATATTATATTACTAGGAAAAGATCAAAACAATGAGATCCAATCGACACTGTGGCTAAACTCTGTCCAATTAGGGATCAACTGATTATCAGCCTGACCAATTATTGGATGGGTTAGTCAACATTTTTCTGTTTCTCCATCATTTTGTTGTTGTTGTCCTTTTCCCCCCAGTTCCCAATATTATATATAAAATTAAAACTGCCGTGTCTTGTCTATCTGTTGTCACCACATAAGTCATCTCCTTAGTCCAACAAAAAACAGATCAATAAGTCACACTGTTGTCCTGAATTACAATAAACACACCAAAAAACTCACGTCAAAATATAGATTCATTTGGCTCAAGCCCATTCAGAGCCAATTATTACAATGTGGACAGTTATTATAATGAAAAGCAGACTGAAAAAGCCACCGTCTTAAGGAAAAAAAATACTATGCATAAAACAGTTATTTATCCATAGTGATTTTTGAATAATAAAAAAAAAGTGTAATTGTTTAGTAAGAAACATGTATACAGCCTCCCTAATTGGAAAAATCCAGAATCTATGACCATGCAAATATTAGCGTATTGCTGCTGGAGCACACCACAGTGACATTTAGTGTTTTTTTTCTCCATGTGAGGAAACAGAACATATGCAGTTTGCAGAATCCGGTGGGAATTTATATTCATTTCTTTAAGCGCGAAAAGACATTTTTCAAATGTTTTTTCTTTTAAACCAAGAGAGCCAATAAAAACAAATGATAAATGGTCTAGCTAGGTTCTACAAAACCCTTTACAATGCGTTTCTTATTCACCAATTCACACAGCTGCTTTACAAGGTGGCTGCCGACCATCGGCAGTATCTTGCCCAGGTACACTTCGCCACACAAGGCACTGGGGCCGGGGATCAAACCACCAACCTTTTGATTGGCGGACAACCTGCTCTAACACCACAGCCATGGCTGCCTGTCGTGCCTGTCATAGTCAGAGTTGTTGTATGGATATCTAATGGTTTATTCATTACTTCAAGTCATGCATTGAGTAACATGCCAGAAAATATTTTACGTTAAAAGCTGCCAGTTTTCTTTCAGCAGCAAAGTGGGTTTTTTTTTTTCTGTAGTTTATACATTGACTAGTAAAAATTAAATGGTAGCAACATATTCTTTTATTTTTGGGACAGTTGAAAAGGGTATTAGCCTAGTAATATAGCAAAATAGCTCATTTTAAAGCACTTATTTCTGCCTGGTTAGCGCATTCTTCACTATTAATGCCACAGTCCATCAGTGTTGGAGTCTGAAGTCGGGTTGCAATATATTTATTAACAATAATGGCCTAATTAGGTAGTTGCCACATAATAAACACAAGATACTGAGGTAATATGAGCAGAATCCTTTAGATGGGAAGTTGTTCTTGTTATAAATAAATGATTCTGAACAAGAATGACTTTATGAACAATTCATAGATCATACGTGGATGTGAACATGCGACTGTACGAACGAGCCTCAGAGACGAACCACTGGTTAACTATGTATACGCCTGTGCGACAAAGATGCGCTCTGGTATATCAATAAATAGCACAATACCCCCGTCTACAAGTTATGTAAGGTATTTAACGATGGTGGGAATTAGATGGCGGCGTGTATAGGGCACATACCAGCCCTGAGCAGCAGATCGACGCTTCAAGGATAAAGTGGCTGAAAAGAAACCTTGGCAAGAAATGTTTAACTACTGTTCAACTATTGGATACGAGATGTCTCCAACATCACTGAAAGGCTTTATTTTTCACATCACTCTTGTGTGAGTTTCCTGTTGGACTTGAGATGTTGGTTCAGCGGAGAAATACTTTCCACTTCCAGCAGAAGATTTACAAATCCGCCTTCCAGTAAGACTCTGCATAACATCATCCTGGACAGCAGAGATGACCACAAATAGACCAGTAAAAAAATGTAAGGACAGAAGTTCAAACCTAGTGTACTTCTCCATCCTCCTTTATGCTCGCAGTCACACTAGCAGTCAATTCAACCTTCTAACATTTCCGTCTCACAGTCTAAATTGAGTGCTACCAAATTAACACAAAGGCCTCAGCAGCACAAGGTTAAACATGCAGAGGGAGAGTGAAAGAGAGTACGTTCGTCTTGTTCTGCCTTCTAAGCACACTGAAATAAATTTAATATTTCAATCATCGTGCACACAAACAGCTTAATAAAGTACAAAACACAGTGAAATTGCCTATTTTAAGTTGCTGAAGAGCTCAATATCCTCTCACATAAGATCAGTGAAAGGGAATAAACCATTTTTTTCCCCGTTCGTGGTGTCATTGAAGAGGTTAGAAAAATAACCATTTAATAAACATGAGGCCTTCTTCTTGTATTCGGATTTCATTCATGTTGTAAATAAATATCCAGCAACTGAATGTCTTGTTAATCAGTTCTTGCGCAAACCGGCCTCGAGGACGGGACGAGCATTTATCATGCTCACAGCCGTTATTATGACTTTGACAGAAAAATAAGGACGACTGAAAAAAATATAAAACACAAAAAGCATGATACAAAAACTTCCTGAACTTTGATCATCATGAGAATATTTTCAGAATAATTAGGAAGAAAATAACAATGAATCACACCTAAGAAGCAGGACCATAGTAGAGACTGAAATTTCAGAATTTGAGACGATTCACAAAAGAAAGCAACCTGAGGCGCTTCCTGAAAAGATAAGCCTCATTTGAGATCATTACAAAAAAATATCTCTGGTTACACAAGATGGCTGTATTGTCAGTGGTACTCAAGGAAACAAAATGGTGGTGGTCTTGCTGAATTCAGATGAAACAAGCATAGCAGCAGCCAGAGCTCGAGTGTGCTCATGTGAGACCCTGCCAGTTGCCTGCTCTTTCATCCTCCATTAGCTAATTAGCATTTAAAGCTGTTGAATGTGCTGCTTTGCCTCACTACCTCCCCCACCTAATTGTTTCCATTCCACGTTAATCAAAAGGGCACGAAACACTGTGGTTGTGTGACAAGGAGGTTTTCTAAAGCCCTCCATATTCATCAGAAAGGATCTAATGTAAGCACAGCGGACCGGTTGAGCTTGTCATGAAACACAGGAATCGAGTTAAGAAACTGTTGAGTAAATTTACATGGAAACACTACAGGCGACGATGTTCAGTCACGTGACTTCGCGTTGGCACACTAGTCATTAGTCAGTGGTAGGTCAGGCTCACAGCCCCGGGGCATTCTGGGTAGAGGGACTAATGTGTTCGACATGGGGAGAGATCTGAGGGTGTATGTACAGTTCCAGTGACAGCTGCATTAAAATGCCTCAGCGTGAATTGTGTATCACTAGTTGATTGCTTCCAATTTACTTGCCGTTGGAAGTCAGACAACTGTGAGACAAAGAGTTTGTGCTCGACTTGACGAGTGCGTAATTCAGTCACCTAGTTAGTTCACTTACAGGGGGGGCTTGACATTTTTGGGAAGTGTGCTTATTAGCGTTCTTGTCAAGAGTTTAACAAGAAGAATGATATCTCTGTGACAGACGTGCGATAAATTTGAAGCTGCTGACGACAGCTAGTTAACTTAGCTTAGCATAAGGAATGTGAACAGAATGAAAGTACCAGTCGAGATTAATGGATCTGATATTTAGCATTTTTCCCATTATTGGTGTCGTTATTTCTTTTTTAAACCAAGTCCAGTTACTTTGGCTCTGATGCAGTCGTCTCTCTGTCTGTAGTCACCAATCTGTTACCTCAAGCAACGTCCTGCCCACAGACACTATTTTCTGATTGGCATGAGCCGTAGTCAGGCAGTACAGCTTTGTCATCTTTACTTTTGGACACAGTTTACCAAACAGACACCATATCAGGCCTGAGATTTCCATCAGTGTGCCAGTATGGTAAATAATTTGCCCACTGACTAAACCCTAAAAAAAAATTATCGCCATGTGTCAAAGTTACATATGTAAATAAACCCTTCCTGCCTTAAAATTGTTGAGACGTAACTATACACGGTTGCTTCTTCGAGAATGTGCAGATCTGTGAAGTTCCTGCATCTTTCTCCAGGGTTCTCTCCAGCGTTATAACAGAGTAACAGCCCGTTATGCTGCTGCCTGAAAAAATTACGCTGCAAATTGGGCTGTTGCGTTGTTTTCGAGGGTATGTAGCGGGAAAATTATCATTCCTCTACGTTGATTGTACCTGACTAACATGTATGTGCAAATTTTTCTAAGAGACTTGTTTCTCTACAGCGCTAGCAGCGAAGATGCTAAACCCCCCCCCGCCCTTAGTGTCTTTGCTGCTAATACTACGCTACGCTGTCACAGATTTCTGGTGAGAACCCTGTTTCTCCTCTCAGCTCTCCATTATGTGCTGCAGCTCAAGCACACCAGCTCACCCACGACTCTGCTACGGCACAGTGGCAGTTCGCAGTATTGGACTAATTCAGCTGTACGTGTTTGAAATCAATTCGATGCAAATGAGAAGACCTACCCAGCAAGTCGACAGGATTAGTTCCTTATGTTTGTTCCATATGAGACAAACCTAATTAGTTCTTTAGGTTTGTTACATGGCTGTCTGAATCTGTGCTGTTGAGACAGTAAGCTGCAGCATCAAGGCAGCAATGCTCATGATGTGTCTTCCAGCATTTAAAAAAACACCATATGGACACGCTAACAAGATAAAAACCTTGATTTCCACTGGAGGTTTTCTTTCTAATGTTGTGTCGACATGAAATGTAATTCTGTAGTTAATTTTCTGCTTACAGACGGTACGAATATTTTGTGTTCAATCACTTCTGCCTACCAGAGAATGAGCAGTATGCATCCAAACGGTTTCAACTGAAGCATCTTTGTATTTGTAGGGCAGACATACAGCGACGCTTTGAAAATACACGCTGCAGCGGGGATGTGTGGGAGTCAAGCAGCAAGCAAACGTGCTGCAAATATGGATTCCAACGTTTAACAAGAGCCCAACTGAATGAAGAGCGACGTACAAAATGCTTAACAGCGAAAAGGAAGAGGTGAAAAATTCATACAGCATCGCAGCCTCTTCAGAGACTGCCAATTCAATAAACTGCCCACTATTTAATTTGCTGGGATCAAGCCAGAGGGGATTCAACAATAACCAACTGTAATAATATGAAATTCACAAGTTCATTGGAAAAAGTAAAAAGGGGACGGCGGGGCACAGGCTGCTGGAAGGAAGCCTTTGGCTACGAAGAATAACAGTGGCTTAGAGGGCAGAGAGAGGGCACAGTGACCCTACTGCTCCTCATTCAGACCGTCATATGTGCATTTCATCAGCTTTCCTTCCTTAATACATCATCTGCGTTCTATATACTGTACTGTTCATTCTTAGCGCAGTCCAAATACCATGAGTTACGATCAGCATCTGATGAAAACAACATCCATCTTAATAAAACCAACTAAAACGGAGCCAGGATTTGACAGCAGGAACACAAACCTTTGAGTCCAAGCTTGTCAAGTAACAGCTCAACAAGCCAACACTGTTCCCTCTCCTCTCTCTACAATGTCTCTCTCTCTCTCTCTGGCTCTTTTCAGCTGCTGTCGGCAATTACGGGCAGCAGAGACAAGTAATCTCCTTCTGGGCGACAGGGCCAGACCAGAACAGGCATGTGGAGTGGGCTGTGCAGGCAGGGGGGGGAGGAGGGTTTGGGGGAACTGCGAGGCTGGCCCCAGCCTCAGCCCTAGCCAGGCCCTGCTTGGCTGCACTCAATCTCAGCCCAATAAAAAGCCCTTCATTGGCAGGGTGCAACTGAGCCAGACGGGCTGGGAGCATGTGGCTTTTAAAAATGAGGAGGGTGGAATAAGAGAGAGTGTGGGGGGAGGGAGGAACAGAAAGGAGAAGGGAGAGGGGAAGATGGGGAGTAAAAATGAGGATTCGACGGATAATAAGAGTACAGGGCCAGGAAGAAACACAGAGGCAGAGATTTTGATAGATAGGGAACCACACAAAACCGACTGCGTGTTCCCAGAAAAAGGACACTTCTGAAATACTGCTTAGCCGCTTCTGTCAAGGCTGGTGTCACCCAGGGAATGGAGAAACAGATGGGTTGTCTCTGAGCTATGGGCTACATGTGGGAGGTGAAAGGGTGTTGTTGGGAACTGTATGCAACAGCAATCGTTCGCCAATCGTTCTTTAATGTATCGTGTTCTTCCTCCCCCCCCCCACCTAAACAACACAAGTCTGTTTCTGGCATTCATTAACCCTCCAACAAATGCAGCTGCCCTCAGGAAACTTGTACTGTAACTGCTTTTCAGCCTTTTTTTTTTTGCACGCAGTAAGTGTATTATTTGTTTTTCCATCGCTGCACAACACGGGAACAGAGTACACACAGACACGCAAAGACAACAGGCTGTACATATACGACCAAACACAGGACCGAGTTAACAAATGCAGCGTTGTTTACCGATCGAAAATATTTGTATTTTTTAACACTATCGAGTGATTTTGCAAATTTCTTTGTCCCTTCTTGAAAAAACGAATTCAAACCAACATACAGTTTGTTCAGATTCCTCTAAAAGCAACCGGTGTAGCGTAAAAATCCATCTGTCGGTGGTCACTGTGAGCTTCTTGCCCTTCAGCACCGACTGTATATTTTCCAGTGTGGTGTCAATCATCTGCACTTGAGACTGCGGTGCTACTTAGACTTTTATAACATGGCTCCAGTTCTGTCATCACCCTAAAACCTTCGCCTGAAGCATAACCACCGAGCCGCATATCATCGCCCATAAATCTTGCTATCTTATCAGTGATGGCTTCTTTACAAGCTTCTGGCAAAGGTCCTGAAGAGGAGTGTGGTGAAAAATAGACGGCCAGACGAGGTTGTGCAGTTGATGCCGATTCACTCATTTCTGCCGTCTGCGCCGGCTCACCTGGGCGGCAAGCTAGCAGGTGAATCTTCGGATTTGTTGTTATTTCAGAGTCAGGCAGCTGCTTTTGTCCAACGTTGTGCAACAGCCTTATCTTTGTGGGGCATGTAGGGCATAGAAACCAAAAATACTCTTCCACACACTGCTTCTCAGATGCTCCGGTGTTGTGATTATCCCATCGGCACAGCTTGGCTCACTAGTGTCCTCCTACGTTTCTATTTGTTAGCTGAATATCAGCGGGACATGCGAAAGGCCAAGTGGACGGTGGATTTTAAGAGCGCCTCTGCTGACTCACAATGAAAAGTCCATGAAACAATCAATTGCGCTGACTAACGCAGGGTTTTTCCTGCAAAGTGGAATTTTTGGCCTCATCCTCAAAGAGCCAGCTGAGAATAAAAGTCACATTTATATGTAGTTTTGATGATCAAAGTCTCATTCACTCAAGGATAAAAGACATTTTTGCTCATCAAATGACCAGCAGTAACAACAAATTGCACAGATTTCTTTCAAATAAAGTAACACAGACACATCGTCTTTCGTCCTTTACTCATCCTGAGACTGTGACTGCACATTTTAAATCAGATTCAATTCATAGTTTCAAAAATGAATGTTTGACTTGTGATTAAAAATGCATAACCCTGGTCTGTACTATTGCAGAATATGGAAAACTGCACTCAAAATGGCTAACGCAGTCAGCTATTATCTACATTGTCCTTGGACAGCACCAATCAGCAGTGGATGAGGCCTTTATTTGAGTCAGGCTTCCATTAAAAGCTTAACAGACTTCAAGAATTTCATAAAAAATTTGCCTCATATTTTAGCAGGAATCCTTCGTGTTTTCCGAATCTTCCCCATCTGCCGTTTGCTGTTAATGCAAACTCACTCCTCCATCTGCTTCACATTAAAAGCCTTCCAGCGGTTGAGGAGGGATAATCTTTTCACGTCACATTTACTGTGAAACATCTGCAGGAAGTGCTGAGTTTCATTAAGAGAAACTTAAAATGATGAAAGCACAGCGAAGCAGTGTTGATCAGAATGAATCAAACAGTGAGTGAGGGAGGCATTTTCCCTTTAAAAGGGGAAAAAGAGCAACATCGGTAAGTAGGTGTCGCCTGACAGCTTTGTTGCGCTGATGACAGTCATGGTGTAAAAATGTAAAATGGGAACTTACCATGACAACCACTGCAGCACTCGTTGGAGCCACTTTGCATTTTACTTCTCTTCCCTTCACTTATTTTCATACCAGTGCCGACTCTGATTTATGCATATTTATTTATTATTTATGACTTCGATGTAACAACACATCTCGCCAAGACTAAAAAGCCCTTTAGATCTTTCTAATCTCCGACTTGTGCAGGTTCATCTGTAAAATATTTAGTAATACCACTGTGCTCATCACTGTTTTTCCATGTATGACTGCCGACTGCCAAGTCAAAAATAGACGAAGTGAGTGGTGGCTGCGTGAGCGGATGTTTAAATCCAAATGGACCGTTTGTCTACGGGCTGAACAGCTCAGGTGGAGAGAAATATTTCGCTAACTGGTTTATTCATGGTAACAAAGAGATTCAATTGCAAGGTAACAAGGGTTCATGTAAACAGCTCAACGCAAACAAGATCTCTACTGGGGATGGCAAACAGCCAAATTACACATGTAAATGTAGCCTGTGGCCTCTTCACAAGCATAATTGATCTCTCACTTCAAGACCGTCAGCCACATATACACGGCTTTTTTTTGAAAGTCAAGCTTCCTCCTTGCGTTTATGGAAGCTTTATAATCTACGAGCCAGAGAAATGCAAGCAAGTCATTTTAAATCTAAATCAAAGCCAAGCGATTAATAATTAACAATGATAAAAACTGCTCTCTGCTCATGCTCAGAATGCCCGCAGTACAGACGACACTAACTGATACTGACAAATGAATAATTCAATCTCAACTAGAGCTGAAACAATCACTCAATTGACTGATTATTTGACTGTCAGGAAATTTAACAGCAAGTGTTTTGATAATCAAATAATTGTCAGCAAGTTTTCAAATTAAAACTCCATTTATCAGGGCCAAACAAGTCATAGTTTAAGCTTTTGTTTGTCTTATGTGATAGTAAATTAAATACCTGCATGTTTGACATTGTTGTTTGGACAATAAACGACAAGTAATTTGAAGTGGTCACTTTGGGCTTTAGCTTTTAATAGGCCAAATGATTACAACTGGATTAACTGGGAAAATAACTGGTATATCAATCTATAACGACACAGAAGGGGTTTTACTCAGCATTAGCCTTAACGCTAAAAACATTCCAGCAACCTTCTATTAATTGCAATCAAAAATAACCTAACTGGAATGAAAGTCTGCATACCTGCTTTTGTTTTTAGCTGATGTACTGACCATTTTACAACTACAAACAAAAGGTGGGAACACGTGTAGCCCCGGCTCGTCCAGACACCGGCTTTAGGTCATACAGTATCAAACAGTAACCCAAACCAGCACTAACCTTTTCCATCTAAAGAGGCAGCTGCTGCAACTCACTTTGTCTCCTTCTTTTCTTGGAGCTCAGGCACACAGTTGCATGGTGATTATTAAAAATTTAACACACTCCTTCACCTACAGAATCAACTGGTGTCAAGTTGGAGAGTGAACATTAATTATCCAGGAGTGTCCAACACTGGCTCCTGAATTTTTTACATTATTAATATCCTCAACACAACAAGAGACATGTCTCATTATTAGAAGCTCGGCACCAAGGCCACGATTTTCCAATTACTGCCACCGTGTCGGTCTGCTCGGCTGCAAAAAAAAAAGAAAAAAAAACACATTTTCTTTCCCTGAAAACTGCTCCATATTTCGGTACAAACCAAAATTTCAATTAATGCATTTTGCGCTGGTAAAAAGTCAAACCTCTACTTACGACACATATAAGTTAGTATTTGTCTTTGTCAGTTTTATTCAAATGTTATGTGACAAACACAATAAAGTACCCAGTGAGGAATCTGTGCAGGATTTCTCGTGTTAACTTATGATTCCTTGGTGTATTTGTGCTGTGGTGTTAAGCTCCAGAATCAACTCTGCATGTCAGCAATTGAGGATTCATTATTGTCTTCATGCAAATGACTTTAAGCTGTCACCAGCCCACCACCGTGCTATTAAAAACCCCTTTAAGACTGACGAGCAGGAGGTATTAAAATGTATTTTTCTACCCCCGTACCTCATAAGCATAACAATTCAGCTCTGCAAAAACAATGTCGGTACAGAGCGGGCTACACATTAGCCTTTTTAGCCGGCGCTGGTGCTGACAGGTGTAGTGAAGTCATGTGTTTTTGCAGGGAGATTCACACAGACTTCCTCACTTAGCCCAGTTCCACTTTCCCAGCCATGTTTATGACTTCACCTCCTGCGGTGGCCCTCGGGCAAGAAGAAAACAAGACTGCCTCACAACAGTCAAAGCTCTTTAGACTCAACAAGCTAACTGCTGGAACTTTCCAAGGAAAAGGCTTCTCTCTCTCTCTTTTACCCACAATTCGGCTTCTGTTTGACGAGTGCAGGACTTTCGCGAAGTCGAAAAAATAAACAGGTTTCGTGCGGCAGAAAATAGCGTTTTGAAAAACTGGCAATTTCTATCGAGCACAGAAATTGAGAGGAAACACGAGGCAATTCATTAAATAAAAAGTCAGAAGTTGCAAATGCCAAACAGGAAAAAAAATAAGTACATGTTATTATAATCAGACAACTGCACGGCAAACTCTCCCACTTAGTCGTTTCCTTTACAACATCCACACACACACACACACACAGCAACACACACACACAGTAACACAGAGCAAGAACCCCTGGAGACAATTACTATGTCTGCCTTCAAACCTCGACTTCAAAGAAAAATTCCAGGGAATCTAAGGCATTAAAACTTCTTATTTTCCACCACAATCTCCTTTTATCGGTGCCACAAATCCAGCTCTCCTTAACACAGGTGCTGTCAGCAAAAAGGCTTGTACTTTAAGTAAGGTAACAAACCACTTCACAGTGGGCATTTGATTTCATAATGTGGAAATTGAGAGGGACGGGGGAGTTTATGAACATGTCTGTCTCTTAAGGTGAATATTTGCTTTGATATTCTGACGTTGGGGTGCAGCCCTCCCCATCTGTGTTCACTCAGCCTCTGTGGGAAATAACTGTCTCTTCCCTCCTTCTTGAGGCTGGCAATAAGCAAAGGTTTGAGAAAAGGAGCACAGAAGGAAGGCTGTCCCTTGATTCTTATCAAAGGCACGTTTTAGGTTTCTCTAAGCCCATGGGTTAGTACTACAGCTTACAATAGATAAGGTGATCCGACTGATATGTTCCAAGGCAGAGTACAGTGAACTGTTTAATAAGGTGCTGAATAAAACATCTTTACAAGCCCTGTGCAAATTATACTTTCTGTTAGTTTATTTGCGAGTGAGCTTCTTAGGTTAGACACAACTTGGAGATTGCACTTGAATTTCTGTGGGCTATGAGGAGAAGTCCTGAAACAAAATGAGACCGTTTAATTCTCTAGTTCTTTATGCATGTCTGTGAAGATTCTCAGTCATCCAGGTCATGGTTATTCTCATGGATTCATTGTAGCAACTGAGCTTGCTTGAGTTCCTTGAAGATGTTTCACCTCTCATCCAAGAGGCTTCATCAGTTCTGACTGACTAGTTGGGCGTTCCAGATACTTATATCCTTAAGGCTCCATTAACACCTGAATTTCGGTTTCAGTTCTTTATACAGTACTGCTACATCTACAACACATTGGTCTGCCCACCAAAAATTCCAATACAACAAAACTGCATTCGCATTGAGGTTATGAAAGAAACACAATTTTGTTTTGAACAAACATGTTTTCCCATTAAAAGGTAAGACTGTGAGGAGGTAGGATGATGGACGATACATCGACTCTACTGAGGAGATTAAGGTTTGTGTCCAATGTCAAACCATTATTCTATGACGGAAGCTTTGTTTTAACTTATTTACTCTTAGTTTTTAATCGCTGTTTGGCTAATGAGGATTGGATAGGTTCAGGCACTAAACCTATGTGTTTAGGTTCAGGAAATATCACATTTTGGGTTGACAGTGATACCTACTTACTAGAAGCTTGGTTAAGTTAAGGGACCAAAACCACGTAGTTAGGTTTATCAGTATACCGTGACTTGGGTTAACATACGACCCTTTCACAATATGTTTGAAGCTTCTTCTCCATTTTTTTGGGTTACCAGGGTGAAAATTCCCATCCGTCCTAATATATGAGTGGTTGTCAGAAAAGGAGCGAAACAACAAAATAAATGTCAAAGACGCGTTGGTTATAAATGTATTTGTGATACATCACATATCCCTCAAAACATAATTGAGAATACAGTTTAGTTGTATAGGAGCGTAATTTTTAGGAAGCAGGGCTGCATATGTGAAGATGACAAGGATGTGGCGGCAGATTTACCGTCCTAACTTTGTAGCAATTTTTGAGTTTTTGGTTTGTTCGATCGCAAAAAAACAAAACACTCCAATTTCTTTACTGCTCTTGAACAATAAAATCATTAACATCAATCCAACATGTGAACAGATTCAGAGGGTATATAGTTCAGATGGCATTAGACAACTGCTAAAATAAAATGTTGGTTTAGACAGTGGCACTAATACATGTTTTACTGTATGCATAAAATATCTGAAACCATTTAAATCCTAAATACTTTCTGCCAGCTTATGATGTTTTTTTGCAACAACAGTACAAGCTGTTCTCTCCTCACACCAACTTCTTAAACCGTGGTATTCTTACATTTCTTGCATAATGTGCTGTTCTTCTAGAAACATTTGAGTAAATAAGATGTAACAGGGATGAATTTCTTTCCAACTTTCTGCTAAAACCTGAATAATGCCGCACGCATTCTATTTGAATTGACACATACACGAACAGGTCAGAGGAAAGGTCAGAGGAGGGAATGACTCAGTTGCTTTTAGGAAATGCCAATATTATTACAGCGTCATCTGGACTCAGAGTGACTGCTCTCAGCAAAAGATTGGAATTTAAATAGAAAAGAAAAAAAAAAAAAAAAGCGGCGTCCTGCCATGGTGATAACACGCCTATGGTTTTTAAACACCCGGCGCAGGCAGTGTGCAGTTTAAGATGCCAGAATTATTCATGTAATTATGTCGAATCTTATTCCTGCAACGCTGACCACCAGACATTTGAGAGGCAAGAAAATGATGTTGCATGTAAATCAATACTCTACTTCACACACTGAGCCTGCAAAAGCAATTCATGTCATATTTGCCCAGTGAACCGTGGCAGGAGGACTTCTGCGCTACGTGCTCCAAGAAACTTCACTAAATATAGCAAAGGCACAAGGACGAAACGGTTGGAGCTGGCAGCAAATGGAGCAAGGCTGCAAATTCCTTATTGATTCTGAACACTCATTTCAACAATGCCAATAATTTCAATGACTCAGTAGGAAAAAAAAATCATGTTTTCATCGTAGATACATGTTTGGAATTTAGGTTAAAGTACAGAAAGCCATTTATAGAAAACAAAGACCAAATTCACAAAAGCAGGCTGAACGTGGTGAAGTCTTCCCACTAGCGCTCCTTATATATGTGTGAATGTTACTAGAAGGAAATATTCAGCTGTAATTTTGTGTACCTACTAAATGGTGACATTAAAGGAGGCTGCATGTGCACTTCATCTGAATTATATGTTTAGTTACGAGCGAGCAGCTTTTTAAATGACCTATTCTGAGATAAGATAGTGTCTCTGCGGATACTTAGATTAAATTGTGAGACTCTCTCTGTAGTTTCACCTTGCCACCCGTCAGCTCTAAAACTGAAAGCCGGTGAGTTGAGCATGAAGGCATATCAGATTTGACGTAAATTCTACTTGATAGCGCACAGGTACCCAGTGGTATATGGGGCAGGCTGTTAACTCCCTGCCTCCCACAGCACATATCACTGGAGCCTCATTGAAAGTAATCATCGCACTCCTCCAGCCATTTAAACAGATAGCAGCTCATATCAAGGCACTATTCCCTGTGTTGTGGAATTAAGATGTTCACTGACTGAGACTAATAGACCTCGTGCACCACAGACAAACCGTTAGACACACATTTAGCCGAATGTTTTGTGGGATTGTTCGACAAACACTAACTCCATGCAATTTCCACGGGACCACATCTGTCACAGACACTAAGCAAAAAGCCTGATTTTTTTTTTTCCAGTAAGTCAAAAATACAACACAATACAAAAAGACTTAGGTGGTAGAGACAATACTATAGAGGGAATATAAAGATAGACAAACTCAGTATGATGTCCCCCCACAGGTTTCACAGCCGTGCTCATAGCTATGCATAACTTTGAGCCTGAATACAGTTTATACATGTGAGTTACATAAAAATATACCCCCAGTAAAGATGTCATAAACAGGAAAACTAGCCATACAGAACATAACTGCACTTTTTACCAGGCTGTAAACATGTTTACTTCGGCTGTAAAGTCAGACATTTTTACCATCGAGGTCGATGGGAATTGGCTCACTTTTGGAGCCAGCCTCAAGTGGCCATTTGAGGAATTGCAGTTTTTGGTATTAATACACTAACTTCATTTTTTCGGGCCCACGCTTTAGCTCACCAGGTTGAGCTGGTGACCCATGTACATGGGCTATAGTCCCCGATGCAGTGGCCATGGGTTTGAATCCTGCTCATGTCCCTTTGCTGCAACCCCTTCCCACATTCTCCTCCCCCACTTTCCTGTCTCTCTCTCGACTGTCCTATCTAATAAAGGCAAAAAAGGTTAAAGGAAACCTTTAACTTCATTTTTTCAGGCCCAAAGGTTGCTGCTCGGGCAAACTATCAATTTAATTCAAGATGGTGAACCAGTCTAGAACTCTTTGTCCATGATTGTTACGGATTTCCAAATCAGTGCCTTCAAGCAGACCATTTATCAGGCACCAGTTATTTAAAAAAATAAAAAATAAAAAGAATACTTGCCATGATAACAGCTGGACTCAACTACTTAACAGATCCTATTAATGTACACAAAAGACAGATGAACAGAGAAACAAAGAGCTGTCAGTCTCATGGGTTTTTACTGTTTTTCTATTCTACTGCTGGTTATATAAAACAGACAGCATTCTCCTGCTCGTGGTAACTATAAAAATATATATTTTTCTAAATATCTGAGCATTCAAGCGGTTCTGTGATCATCAAAACCAAAAGCTTTCCAAAACTTTGGGGCTTAGACAGATGTGGTTGCTTAACTCAACATTACAGACCAATATGGAATCCATTTCCATTAACATGAGAGAGTGAGTACATTGAAAATAACCTGTGTAACAGACATGTGGTCTGATTTTACACAGCCTGTTATGTGGGAACTCTCTGAAAAAGAGGCTCAAATAAGGAACCAAGTGTTGAATGGTAGGTCAAGTGAAATGACACAATGCGATCAATATTGACCCCTTATGAGCATGTTTGCACGATCACTAATCAGTACATGGCTAAAAATTATACAGACTAAAGGTTAAAGAGACTAAAGATACTCATTTTAAAGTCATTCGTGGATAAGCAGTAATTTACTATTCACAATAAACATAGTTATTACTTTTCTCTCTCTTTATTTTTCAAGTAATTCCAAATTGAAAATAAGTCATATTCAGTGGCTTAATGGGCAAGTGGAAGCTACGTTTTTTTCTTAGTTTGCTGCACACAAAGAGAGAAAGATTAATGGCACTGGAAGCATGGGCGGCCTCCCTCACCTCCCCCTCTTTCTCCATACTTTCCTCCCCTCTGATGTCGCTAGCAGGAAGTTGCTGAGCAGACATGTCACCCAGCAGAGCACAATTGAGTTTGTAATCTCTGACCCTGCAGTGGCAGAGAGTCTCTCGCTCTCTGTCTCTCTGGTTCTGCCTCTCCAGAAGAGATACTTGTGGTAATACTGCTGCTGGGGTGGGGCTCGGCTGGATAAAGATCTCTTCTCAAATGAACACACACAGGCATGTGTGACATAAAGCAATTGCATAGACATGCCTGGGGAATGCTGGCAAAAAAAAAAAAAAACCCAGGATCAGCGAGACGTAATGAGAGAAGTAATGCCTGTTCTCACATTTGGATGGGAACAGGCATAAAGAGTAATGATTAAACTGAGAGCTCTTCCAATTCTTGATAATATCATAGCAGGGAAACGCGATCGCCCACTGACTTTGAGCAAAGTACTTACCGACTACGCCACACAACCTTCATTCATTTCCTCATTCCAAAACAGAAAATTGGCACACACACTGGCCTCATGAGGAGCCATTTTGGGGCATCAACAACAAACACCAGATGTGGAGATGGGAGATAAATGTCAAACATATTGACTCTATGCTTCATTAAAGCTTATTGTGGGGGGGCTACGGTTTGCCTGTGGCAAGGCACTAAACAGATCACAGCATTACCATCTACAGAGGTCTTGTTTTATGCAAACATTGTTTAACACAGTTGGAGCCATTAATTCAAAGAGAGCACAAACTGAGAGGCAGAAGACTGTTTCATAAACCAAAAACAAAAAGGCTGTTCCAGATACAAGCGGGGATCTGAAAATTGTCAGCAGAGCCGTAGTGACTGAACTGCAAATGCAACTGCTCAGAAAAAAACCAACAGCTAAAAATAAAGACGAGATCGCAGGCTTTTAACATTTGTAAGATTCCAGTCCACCGACTTAATTTGATTTAATTCCTTTAATTGTACTAACATCCTTCTTCAGTACTTTTTTGTATTATTTGGATATCTATTTCTTCCATGTATGCTGACCCACCATTCAAATAAGCTGGAATAGTAAAAATGATCTTTTATGGCTTGTGTAAAATGTGTTAGCAGTGGAGCTCCCTGTGCCGCTGTCTGGCAACGAGTGAAAGATGTCTAGATTCTGTAATAGAATTCAACATGGAGCAAAAATCCCAGAAACAGACTTACAAATGTCAAAGGAATAACTGAGGTGGAGGAACATTTCCATCTCTCACGAATCAGTTCTCTTACACATGGTATATTGTTTTTTGGTAGAATAAAGGAAATAAGTCTTTTTCAGTGCTTTGGAAGTTCATCCATCTAGATGTTAATATTAGTATTAAACCGATATTTTAGCCATACAGCAGGTTATATTTGGTGAATCTACAAGTATGTCTTCTACATTGGATTGCATTACAAAACAATAACTGGTTAGCTCATGAGCTTTCATATCTTATTGTTCCATTTCCGTTACAGTCAATAATATTAGGCAACACTGTAATATTATGAGTACCCTGCAGGCTTTCCTGTTTATATGCACGAGGACTCTACTGGAGTAATGACTACATAATGACTTCAGCAATGTTTTCCAGTTCTGAAAAAGAATAAGCTGAAGAGGTCTGAGTTGGAGGAGCAACAGCACGTCACATTATTTTAAAAGAGAGCGAAGAGGAATTTGAGCCTGTTTAGCGTTTATTTTTCATCAACTGTGCCGTCTCTCGCAGCCTCACAGGAAGCTGTCTGAAACGTCTCTCGTGTTGCCTTCATCATTGTTCCAAGTTCCTGTGATCAGCGCACAGACAGAGGAACAAGACCTGTTAAATGAGCAGAACAAAACGGAGCAGAAGTAGAGATAATAAACGAGGCTTAACTGTCAGTTTCCCCAGCAGCGCAAGCCGTGTGACACTCAATGAAGTGGTCTGAGGACAGCAGTGAAATTCTAAACGGTGTAGCAGGGCCATTTCAAGTCTGGCAGATGGTTCTATGTATTTTTCATGCTGTGGAAAACCTGTGACTGAGGTTTGGTTGGTTGTCATCCAGTGCCTGGGGACCCTGGGCTGAATGCATTCTACACACCACTGCAGAATCACATGATGTCTGACCTCTCTGCCATGGCAAACTGCCCAGCAAGGAAAAAGGGAGGAAGGGGAGGAATGTCAGCGTGTTAGCGTGTGACTGAGGTTGTGCAGAAAGAGACGGAAAGGCAAAGGGGCGCGAGACGCATGATCGAAATGCGAGCGTGTGCGCGTCTGTTCGCTGAGCATAAACCGAATTCTCCGCGACCACGCACGACTTTACGGCGCTGACCTGTGAAACACACTGTTAGGGAGAAAGAGGGGAAAATATGATGGAGAGGAGATGGAGGGGGGGAGGGGAGGCAGCCACTGCTAAGGATTCACACAATGTTACAGAGAAAAAGTGGGAAGAAAAAATAGCATTGCCTGACTTCCCTTCCTTTGGAATGCATCCAATATATCCTGAGAGAGGGAGAGAGTGTGTGTGTGAGTGTGTGCATGCATGTGTGTGCGTGTGTGTGTGTGTGGCATGCTGGAAGGAAGGCTTTCAGCATATAAATATCACATTACCACACAAGGAAACGCAGGCATCAGTCCGAGCTTCCAGCCAGCCTAACAAGCACGGGAGCTCCTCCACTCTGGAGGTCAGAGGGAGAGCTTACACAAATGGAATTCCACAGAAACCAGCACTTCTTTTAACAGATAAGTGGCTAGGCTTGCAGTTATGTGATGTGGTATAAGCCTATGGTTTCAGTTATCTGACATGTGCTCGTGTGCACACATCGACAGAGCTGCAGTCTATATATATACATATACATGTGTAGTGCTAGGATGGGATTAAGTACACAGCTATAAAGAAAAGAGCTACAATGAAGAGCGAGTGAAAGCCTTGCTGAATTAGCTGGATGTTAGAAAGATAAAAGCGTGATATATACCAATGAGCGCTAATGCAGAGATACTAATAATGAGATAAAACGAAAAGGCAGATACAGAACAACAATTAGTGATTTAAATGGATGTAAAATGTAAACTGTGAAAGCAACATTTCCGTTACTGTGAAACCTGCTTATTGGAAGAAAATACTGAATATTGATGGTGTTAACAGGGCCAACCATAGTGTTTTCACATGTCTACGCACTGCAGAATTTTTAAGCCAATTTAGATTCTTATCCATTACACAATACAATCAGGGAGGCATCTTATCGTCACAAATTTGTTCTGCAGCGGGACGACGATCCCACGCACGTCGCCATAAAGGCCTATCTTCAGCCACAAGAAGAAAAGAGGAGTCCTGCAACAGATGGCGCGGCCCCCACCGAGCCCTGATCTCATCATCATGGAGTCAGTTGCGGATTACATGAAGAGACAGAAGACACTGAAAGAGCCTAAATCCACAAAACAACCGAGAGGCTTGGAACAACCTACAGTACATGCCAAAGGGTAGTCACACCAAACAATGATTTGATTTAGTTTTTTTCCACACATTTACCACACTTTGGACGAAGGCAGTTAAAGATAAAAACAACTCTTGAGAGAACTATTTCAAAATCATTGCTCTTTTTGTTTGTGCTTGTGTCATTAATACGTACTACCATTCCTCTGGTGAATCCCATGTCCTCTACTTATATATATATATATATATATATATATAGTATTTCTCATACAGGATGTATATAATGATCAGGAATCCATTGTTTATTCTGTTGCATATACTCCAATGTATGCAGATAATGATGTTACCAAATATAAATATATATGCAGATGATGCCATTATATAATTGTAAGCATGCAGTTGCTGAATGCCAAAAGAAAACAGCAGATGACAACATCACAAACATACATCCTGTATGAGAAATGCTGTCATGTCTTTTTAGTGATAAACTTGTCATACTGTAAAAAAAGAAAAAAGGGTTTTACCAGAATTAGTTTCAGTTTCAACTTGTAGCAGGAAAAGTCCAGGTGTTGCTAATAACATTAACTGCTGCATTCAAGCATCCCAGTATTTACATGTAGTCCTCAAGCAAACTTCTGTGACGAAAAGGTGAAACATGTTTGTCTGAGCAGATAGATACTCGCTGCTGTATTGAACAGACTACAAGCCAGAAACAAAAATGGTGTTTTTTGGGTTGTTTCTTTTTGCAAACCTCAAAAAAAAAAAATCCTTGAGGATGAAACAACCAGTTTTTGTTCCATCAATGTGAGAAAACTGGAGAGAAGTCCTCAGGAGTTGTTTTTAAGCTGTAATTATTCTGTCATGTCAGCTGCTGTTGTCCATGTTTCATGCTGTCCAGAATCAAAGACAGCAAAAGAAGAGTTAAATGTTCGCTATGCCTGAAGAAAAGGTGTCTCCATTAACTCGCGGTCACTCTTCTACGAAAAAGTTAAAGAAAATAAAAATTACCAAAATAACACCTCAAGCTAGCGTGAAGTTTTTGTTAAATCGGAGACGTTTCTTTCAAACTTGCCAGTTTCCATTCACTTCAAATAATACAGTTAGTGTAACAGTGAGCCAGCATGCTCACAACCAGGACCTTGAAACTGAAGCAGCTATATGGAATTGAGCCTTCATTTATAATTATTTAAACATGTGCTGTTCCCTATTGTCCAAATGTCTTCCAACCTACTGCAAATTTCTCATATTTGTTTACATTTTGTGAACTAAAACTGAATGGGTTTAGCCAATGAATGGACTCCCTGACAAAGGAGAAACGTGAAACCTGAGTCTATACTAGTTGGAAACCACAGCTATAAACCATCCAGTACAAGTCATGTTTCAAATATGCATCTATCTGATATATACGAGTATCAGGGGGCCTGTTATATGTCAGCCTTCAACAGACTCCAGCTTAATAAACTATGCTTATCTGTGAAACATTAGATACCACAGACTGCATTACTGTTCACAAACTTCTGTGAATGATGCAACTTACATATTACGTTACTGTGTCAACATTTCCTCATTCAGGAGATTCATAGAGCCCTTCGATTAGATAATGCAGATCACACGCGAAGCAAAACCTCACTCTGCCTTCTTGCCCTCGCAGTCGTTTCATATGAATCAATACAGCACTGAACAGTCACCGCTTTTGCTCTGAGCACGCCCGCCCAAAAGGTTAGACCTCTCTGACTTGTATTCACTAAGACATGTAGCTCTGCAGCTGGTGATATGGTCTGGAACAGGGTAAGAAATCAAACCCTCATTGAGAGCGTGGATTGATCCAATCAATTTTTTCACCGCAGGAGAGAGTTGATGGTGCGATTCAAGCTCCGTATGGGGTGTGATGTGCCTTTGCCTGCTCCGCGAACCCACTCGAAGACCGCCGCCGTGTCCGTGCACGTGTAGATAAACGCTGCACTCGAAATAAAGCGATGCTGCTCGACTTCATTTTGTGCGCAGTTTTAAATTTGTATGTGTGAAGTGAAGCATCTGCAGCATATCCACCACCCATAAACCTGCTTAAGTTTGGCTGGGGCTCTCTGCTCATCCTTTTTAATTATCTCACTCAGCCTCTTCCAGCAAAAAACAGTCCCATTTTCAATCTACCTATCTTTCCCCCCTCCCCAAACCTCCCTCCCCCTGCCTGCCTGCCTGCCCTCTGCAGCTCGGCAGGTCAGGCGTACATCTCCACCCATTGCTTAGTGAGCACTGGGGGGTAGAAGTGGAAAGACGGAGCACAGATCATAATGGCTGGCCAATTATCAGCAGTAAGGGGGGGCTGGGGAGTTGGGAGGAGTGAGAGATTATGGGGAGGACGGATCAATACACCAGTCAGTTTCTAATGAGGGAAAGAATTGGTCCAAGTCAAGCAGATGGAAATCCTGCTCTGCCTGAGGTGGTCTGTCAACACAGTTATCAGGCTGGTTTGTACAACAGCGCCCCAACAGGGGAACGACGTGCCACGTCTGTGATATTTAAATGTTTACAACGTTTGCTGCGCTTTTCTTGTGCGTTCGCCGTGTTGCTCTCGTGCTCTCCTGATCTACCCACATTCCACTTTCTCTGAATATTTCATACATCACTAGGGACAGATTTAGAAGAGCCTGAAGAATAATGGCTGCCTGTCCTTCACCACCCCCCTTTCAACCACCCACAGTTGCCAGCACAGGACAGTAAATCCTACACCTCACCCACTCGCCCAGCCCAGCAGCGCAGCTATGTGCTACTATGCACTCGCACAACATGCCCTCTTCTACCAACACGAAAGGAAGCAAGATGAAAACGCTAAACGGGCAAAGAGTCGCTGCTGTTTTACTAAAATGGTGACGAGGCACTAAGCAACTGCTCGGCACCGTCATTTGGCATTTGGTGCTGTTATTCTTCTCTGGTTGCTTTGCTATTTTCTACATCTGCCTTGCTTTTCTTTTTTGTGAGGGGCCTTGTGTGGGGTGGGGGTGTTATTTATGGCTGCTCTGTGCAAGTGGACACACACACACACACACACACACACGCACGCACGCACACCCTTTCACAGGATGAAAGGGCAGTCACACTGCCTGCAAACATGATTTTACAGCCCTGGGTGGAATGAGTGGTGGAGGAGAGAATGAGGACAGAGTACAAAAGGGGAAAGCCCTTAGATTTACAGGTCCCAGCAGTCAGAATGCAACCATGTAGCAGCACACATTTCTAAAGGTGAATGTTTTTTTTAACAAAACCTCAGCGCTGAAATAAAACAACTGTCTCTTTTTTTTTTTTAATGCAGGAAGACAAATATATGTGTGTGTGCAGAGATGCATGGAAACACAAGTACAATATCCCAAAAGGGGATCACTTTTTTCCAAAGGTCTGTTTTTTAAATTTTAACAGAAGAATGTGCAATTTCCACATGTGATCTGTTTCAATGTCTCATTGACGATGACAAACAAGCATGTGTGTACATGTGAATGAGGGCTTGTAGCTTTGCAGGGTTAGGGCATGTTTGTGCAACGTGTCGAATTTTACGCATTTCACGGCTTATGCAGCTTCACTGCAGACTATCTAATACTTGTGTGTATTTCAGCATGTTCCTACAACACAAGAGGAATGACAAAAAAAAAAAAAAGATGAGGGCATGCATTTGTTTAAAGATTTCTCAAAATGCTACCAAATAAACAACCACATTCAGAGCACTATCATTCTTCAAATGCAGACACAATGACACCTTCAAAACTCTAGTTTCAGTCCAAAATGCAATTTTCCATCTCAGATGATCATAATAGTCGGGGATTAATTTTCTGGCAATCAATTAATCTATTAATTGTTTCGGATCTAATAATAACATTGAGCAGACTGTAAAAGAATGAGACAAGTCGACTTCAGACTAGCAGTCTCTCCCAAAGCCAGAGGCAAAACAGCCAAGACGAGGATGGCAATGTAATTAAGTTTAAACGTCTTCCACTGACAGCGAATGGGAAAGAGACTGTATCCACATGACAATTTAATGGGGAGTAGGGTGTATTTTCCTGTATATACTTGGTAAAACTGCAATTAATTAAACTAATGTGGGTGTAAAAGCTCAAGTAAACAGTTTATGAGTCCTAGTCGAAGGCAGCAGTGACCATAATGTCGATGGAGCAGTGCCATACTTTGCCACATCACATGTTCACAGTCAAACCAGAGTCCTTGTGACGCTTTGGTTAGGGCTGGATTTCCCTTTAAGAGTAAGCTCTTTTTCCTAAGAATTTTTTTGAATAAACACAATAGACTGGTCCCACTGTAAAAGTGCACATATCACCACTTTGGTGGGAGGTAACCGGGATAATGAGAGCTTGTGTTTCTGTGGTTATTCCTGTGGTGCACACTGCCTCTAGTGGGACATAATCTAAGATGGCAGCTGGACTTCCTGGTGAAAAGGAGCAGTCTGACCTCTGCTGCTAGGAGATGTTACTGCACCAATCTGACATCACACAACACGGTCAACTCAGTTAAACACAGTGCTGCTGCTGCTGCTGCCAGGAAATAGATTATAACAGATCAAAAGGTCATTCTCATAACTCAGAATAACCCAGTAGAGATTTTAGCTTTCTCTAAGCAGAAGCATGTGTTTTAGATTTCCAGGAATTTACAGTCACTATTGTTACAATGTCTAAAACGGAATTGCAATTCAAACACAAACATATGACAAAATGCTGTCTGTAACTTAATGTAAGTTGGGTAAGCGCTGCACAGTACATCCTTTTAGCATCACAGGAAGTGCTATGTTAAATAAGACAAAGTAACTCAAACACATCATGCGACAGCTTCTCATTTTCAAAAGCTAATCTGCAAGAGAAGTCTGACTTGTATTTAGGGATTCTTGTGTACACTGAAGTTAGTTTCTTTTGTTTTTGTTGACATTTAAATTAGCAGCACAAAGCTCTTTGTGATGAGTGCAAAGCCAGATGTGAACACCGTTCAAAGCACTATTCTGGATGCTTTCACCAGTAACACACCATGAGTCTGAAATTGCTTCATAGAGATTATTTACAAAATCACTCCAATCACTCTAGAATAATGAATTCTTTCTAAATAGTAATTCAAACCATTTAGTGAGAAGTATTTATTCACATCGCAATATGTTAAAATATCAAAATGTCAGTTCCTTCAGATTAGCTTCTTGCTCTTATGTCGCTCACTGTAAACCGACACTTCCCACAGTCACATGGTCCAGAAGGTGAAGGAGGACGATGGCAATTGAATTACAGAAGTCAGTAAATCCAAATATGTCTGCCACGTGGCTGTGGTCTAATCACTTTTTAAATCTGATTCATGATTCACATCAAACTCATGATTGTGTTTTCAAGTGTTTCCACCAACCTGTTGTCTGAACTGCTCCTGAGACAGACAGTCGGTCATGTTGACGCAGCCCAACAAGCAGCCGGTGGGATAATCTTTAGGAAACCTGGGTTCTGCACAGATAAGAACAGCAATCACTGATTCATCACCATGGAGCTACAGTCATCGGTTACACTTTAACCCCATTTTAACCAAACAACCCCCAGTTCAGCGTTCAGATAATATTCTTCAGCAACAAAGTAGTCTGTGTAATGTCTGTCAGCAGCTATAACTTTCATTATAATGTCCTTCATTATCTGTTTATATCCACTTATAGATGCCCTGAGGAGGACTTCACTTGCTGTTAAATACATTAAAACACTTACATCTGCTTACAGCTACATTATAGTGTGCTATATAAAAATGATTAAATATTTATGGGCTGCTTATACATACTACGTAAAATGTTATCTAACATCACACTAGACGTTGTGGCAGTGGTTCCCAAGATGTTAGCACCTCAGAATATGCAAATCTGTTAAAACCAAAGTAACTTTTAGTATTTAAATATTTATTCCTGGTGTACCTTTCCTGTAGATGTGGCGGTACATGGCTTCCACCTCAGCGATCTCCTGAGGGGTGGGCTTCTTGGCTGCGGCTGCAATCCAAAGACGACCGCGGTGTGATGAGTACCAGGTCCGCCCTTCTACCCTGGAAACACACACAGACACACAAATGTAATATTACATCTGCCTACATACTGAAAAGCAAGTGTCTCCTTGAGTTCAAAACGCAAACGTCATTGTTTATACTGCACCTCTTGATGCCTTTGACCAGCAGGGAGGCCCACGGCTGGTGCATGCTGAGGCACCAGCCCCCATCAGACATCTCCTGCAGCTCCTTGTCTTGGAGTCGCAACCTGGAACGTTCTTCTGCTCCCTTGTCCTCCGCTGACCTCTTTTCCGGCTCCAATGGTCTCCTGTGGCTTTCACCGCCTCCGACATCTACAAACTGGAAAGCACAGTCATTGTCATTATTAACTTTGGTAAAATATTTGTGAATACCATCTGCACAGTTTTCATAATGGGGAAAAAAGCACTGCACAAAATGAAGGGCTGCAGGTGACAGAAACAGCTGTCAGCGATATTGTCAGTGTAATTTTAATCAGTTTTACTGATGTTCCAATTATGTCTCTGAATCCTAAAACCCCTGGGTGGGTTTGAAAGACTTGTTCTTAAAAAAAAGTAAATAAAAAATGCCAAAATGACACCATTTATCTGAGCCAGAAACTGTAAGAGTGGAAAGAATCTCCAGATTTTCAACTTTAAGACAGAAACTGAACAGATCATCAATAACGTGCCATTCTATTGGGGGAAATTACCCAAATCTATACAGATTCTGTAAAAAACTAAAGATTCTGCGCTCCTCTGTGCAACTGTGAACCCATTTGTGACACAACTGCAACAGTCACATGAGAAAAACACAGTTTTCAGGCAAAAGTTACATGTCTACAGTACGTAGAGTGACCATTAGTTTAATAGTAACATCTGTGGGTACTTAGACAAATGTTGTACATTGATAAGTTGTGATGATTTATGACATTATAACTGTGTCCGACTGCTCAGAATACATTTCTGTAATTTCTTTCTACTTCTAGCCACAGCTGTTTCCACAGAGGTGCAGCATTTTTTTATTGCAGTGAAAAATGAACCCACAGTGAGTGAAAATGTTCCAGGAGCAGAAAACACCCAGCAACTGCCTTTGGCTCAGACGGTTAATGGTACAAATGACTGTTCTGAAGAAAAAAGGTTCTTATATGTAGTACTGACAATGTACCACAAGGTGACACCATCTCCCCACAGTATACACTATTTGTCATAAAAGACAGGTTACCTCTGGTGCTGACTGCATTATGTTGGGGTTCACCAGCTGTCCCAGACTCTGCTTCCCACCTTTTCTGTCAGAACGCATTGGTGATTTCGACACTGAGTCATTGTTCATAGCCTTGAGGGTCTCATCCAACCTGCAAATTAATGCAAACATTTCAGAAGGAAAGGCTGTTTAGCATCACGCGACATTAATCTGCCCTTGCAGCTTTGACTCAGGTGGTGTCAGATTATCTTACTTGTTGTAGTACTCGTTCAGGTTGTTCCCCTCATCGATCACTTGTCTGCCAGCAAAGTCCAGTGTGATTTTTCTGTCCTTACGAGAGGCATGACGCAGTTCTCTAAGCTCCTCTTCCTTTTTCTTCAGCTTTTCTCGCTCACTGGGTGACAGCCACTGATTGGAGTCGGTGGCAAAGTAATCGGACTCGTCGTCCAGAACCTGCGTTCTCCTGACACTGGAGTTGAAGGGAGCAGTAAACAAACAGGTAAGTATTTCTGTGGCTATTTTCTAAAGAGGTCTGTTCCTGTGAAGCTTTTCTCTTCACTGTGTGTTTTACGATACCTGTTTTTGTCAAACTCCAGCAGTTTGTCTTTGTGCTGAAGAGCCTTCTCCAACCCGGCCTTCATCTTAGCCTCTTGGCGAGGGAGATACTCTCTTTCTCCGTCTGTCACCACATTAAAAACAAATCCATTGTATCAAATCGCACCATTATGTCACAGTTCTTTCTTTAGTTTGAGTAGTTTTGCCTCTCACCTCCCATCAGCTTCTTTCTGAGTTTCTGGCTTTTGTTGGAGTCTCGTAGGAGGATCTCCTGCTCTTCTTTGGTGCAAACCTGAATCAGGAAAATAACAAGGATTAAAACATGCTAAACGACAAAACAAGGATCACTAGAACCACAAGTTGAGTGAAACAAACAACCACGGTATCGTTACGTACCAGGTTTCCACAGAAGAGGCAGGGTCCTGAGCCCTCCTGCTCACACACAATGCGGCCACAGCTGATGCAGTTGTTGATAAGTTTGTGTTTTTGGGCGAGGCAGTCGCAGGCGTTTCGCCCTGGGAGTAAGACAGTCAGCTTGTCCTGACCCTCTTGAGCATAGAGATTCACAAACTTAGTTTTCTTTTTCGTTGAAGACGTGTTGCTGTTTTCCTGGGCCTGGGCCTGAATGAATGAGAGGAGATGAGAAGAAAAGGCAAAGAAGAGTTTCACAAATGAGCACAACTGCTGAAATGACAAATCAATACGATATAGTGTCAGTCAAAAGTCTGGACACTGACTCATTCAATGGGTTTTCGTTTGTTTCTACTACTTTCTGCAGTATATAAAAATACCGAAGACATAAAAAATTGTAATGACAAAGAAAAAATAGTCTGGTTTCCCTTTAGCACATTGTCTTGGTAATATCTAAACCAGCTTCAATCTGTCACAAAGAAAGTTTTCAGTTAGCAGATGAGTCTCAGTTCAGTTGTTGCAGTGCTAATATACAGCAAAGAGACCTCTTCAACTACTCGGGGAATCCATAATGTGTCAAAAACTGCTCAACCAAGTAACTAAAAACAACTATCCATCATTACTTCAATACATGAAGGTCTGTCAGTTCCACAAATGTCGACAACTTTCAAAGTTTCTTCAAGAGAAATCACAAAAAACATCAAAGCTGTGATGCAACTGCCTCTCACGAGAACCCTGGCAGGAAGCGAAGATCAAGAGTTCTCTGCTGCAGAGGAGAAGTTCATCAGAGAACTTCCCGTTAACGGCACCTCTGATTAGAGCGTACATCAATGGTACTCAGAGTTTAAGCAGCAGACACATCTCAACAGCAGCTGTTCAGAGGAGACTGTGAGAATTAACTGCAGCAGAGAAACTACTGCTTTAGGGAGACCGGTAAGAAGAAGGAAACTGCTAGGTATAGACTTTACTTTGCTCTGATGAGTCCAGTTCTTGGATTTTAGATTAGGACTGATGAGATGTAGAGACGGTGGACTTCACTGTGTGGCTCCCACAGAGAAGCACATTAGTTTAATAGTGACGCTGCTGGTGATTTATTCAGAATTCGCACACTTGACCAGCATGGCTGCTACTACAACATTCTGTCACGACACGCCACCCCATCTGGTTTGTGCTGAGTGGAACCATCGTTTGCTTGTTCATCAGAACAATGAGCCAAAACCTGCAGGCTCTGTGAAGGCTGTCTGACCAAGAGCGAGGGTGATGGAGTGCTGCATTAGACGACACGGCCGCAGCTGGATGACAGTCGGAGCGCAGAGTGAAGGAAGAGCAGCCAGGAGGTGCTCGGCATGTGTGGAAATTCCTTCAAGACAGCTGGAAAAGCTCGAGGTGATGAAGTCAAAAGAGCTGCTTGAGAGAATGGTGAGAGTGTACAAAGCAACAGGTGGATACTTAGAAGAATTTTAAACACATGATGCTGTGTTTAGATCTGTTTTTGTAGCTTTCATGTCTTTAGTATCCATATGCAATGTAGAGGGAAAAAAACAAAACAAGGAAAACCCTGAGCATGAGTAGGTGTGTCCAAACCTGATACTGCATCATGATGGTGGCCAAATCACAAAAATTACTTTTATAAAGTCGGTAAGAAAAGGAGAAATGTTGGAGTCTATGTGTACTCACCCTCATCAGATCAATGGGGGTTTTGACTGCCTCTGGCTCCGGTTCTGTTTGGCTAACAGTCATCATCTCCTGTTTGTTACGCCCCTTGCGTTTGGACTTCTTCTGAGTATCTTTGGTCATGTCTTGGGTATCTAAGATATGAGAAAAATGAGTTCAAACAACTGTGGATTTGAGACATTCGATCTGGTTTGCTGAGTTGTGCCCATGTACACTGCACGATCGCTACATAGCCAGTTATGCAATCCATCTTAATGGAAATACATCAGTCGCAGACATTTATTGCCCCACCTGCTGATGAAACAGATTCTCTCAGAGAGAAAAGGTTTCCGGTATCTGTGGCCTGTCTTTGTGTCTTCGTCCATCTGCTGAGGAGCTCATCTATAAACTGCCCTTTTCTCCCGTCTGTGCCCTGCAGGAGGTCTCCCACATATTCCTCGATCTCTTCAGCTTTTTCAATGGATAGAATGTACCTAAAAATAAATGAGAACGGCACCATTAACATTTCATTAACAATATTTTCTAAGCAAAGTGGATGTTGAAGACTCGGGCTGAACAGGTGAATGATTTTGAATCAAAGTCACACTTGGAATTAACATAATTACCAAAACACAAAGGTTGCAGTTGAAAATATACGAGGTGCTACTCGGGCAGATGTTACCTTTTAGAGGTTGTTTATGGTTGTCCATTAATCACTATAAATGATGTGATTCAGACATACATGCTGCCATTTGAGTGACATAAGGAAATTGTTATTATTCAACAATCAAACTTTGTTAATTTTAAGGTTTTAAACTGCTGTTTTAATGCTTTAACAAATTCATTATCCTTCTTGTGTGACAGTCACATTTAGGGTGTCTCATGTGCTAACGCTCCATCACCTGCTTTAAATCTGTTGTACAGTGAATATTGAACTGAAGCTTTTTACACAACATCTGTGGGATATTTTCATTCAGCCCTGTTGAAAGCAGGGCTACCTACACACTGCTTTTTCAATAGCTCTTTTTTGTGTTTACATCTGTGTAGCTTCCATCAGTGTTCAGTGGTATGTTCATGTGGTATTTAATTTGTTTAACAATTGATCTGCAAAAAGACTGCTCACAAATAAATCTTCAGGAGACTTCAAAAGCCAAAATTGCACTTTATTACTTGTCTCTTTCTTTTGATAATATAGTCGTTTAAGATGTTCGTTAACTGTCCTCTAGGGATGAACAATTTAATCAAAATACAATCAAAATCACAATAAGTGTTGTATCTAAATCATAGGAGCTGCCATGTTCTGATGAAGATAAAATGTTTTACAACATACCATTAAAATCATAACGGTGCTGCAGAGATGCCAAAGCTTACAAATTACATCATCCAGGTATAAAAGGAACATTATTGTTGTTGTTTTTAAATTTAAGAAAAGCAGAAATTACAATGTCCACAAAAAACGTGACTCATATTGTAGTCTATCTGATAGTTACAATATGATTTTGTTTTTTGCTTTGCACTTCATTCAGCCTAACTGTCTTTATTAATACTTTTCTAATTGGGACATTGCTGTGTGATGTCTCACCACAAACTGGGAAAGGGAAAGCAATGTGTGTGCCTTTAGCTTTGATTCATATTGTGTCCATGTAATTGTTGTCCAGACTTGTAAAAAAAAAAAAAAAACCCGTACAAAACGTGATGTGACACAATTTTGGCTCAATATACGACACCGAGCCAAGCTCACAACCAGGATCTGTCATTTTTAAAAAAGGGGGATTTGACATAATCTGACAAGTGAAGGAGTTAAACCACTGGTTAGCTAAAGGTGGCTAGCACACCTGTCACACTGTTAAAATGCTAAACTTATTTAGCTTCATCAAAGAACAACAGCACAGTTAACACCTAAATATCCATCCTTAGCCATTTGAACAACTGACAACTCATTTAATTGACAGTACATCACAATACGGCGTCACTAAGCTAACTAGTTTATCTCGCAGCTGCTGTTAGCCGGTTCACTGACCGCCTCAACAGTCACATTTTACGGCTCTTACCGGACGATGTCTTCGCTCGCTTCCAGCCCGAACTTGTGGTGCAGCTGGTCCACACACCACTGCAGCAGGGCCTCCGACATTTTAGCGAATAAAAGGGCTTCACACACCCCGAGTCCAAGCCAAAGATACCGGCGAGTTAAACCGAAACTTACAGCGTGAACGTGTTTCCAGTCGGCGGAAAAACAAAAGCGCACACGGTGTGAAGTGCAGCGTGGCAGCAGGAAATCGCGTCCTGAAAGGAAAGCGCGCTGTGCTCTAAAGGTTCCGCCCGATTTGTTAATCAGTCAGATAAACGCTAATCAGGGAACGAAAGGTATTTTTATACGTGTATAGTGTACAAGTAAGCCCAAACTGATTGGTACCCACGCAAAATGTTGATTTACAGTCAGCTTTTGTCTGACCAATAGGTTTCTTTAAGCTGGAAATGACATAAACAAGTGACAAAAGATGGGAAGTATTGTATTAGTGATGTTAATGTTCAGTTTTAACAAGCTCTGCGTTTTTCTTTTACGTGTTTACAAAAGATGCTGAGCAAAAAAATGATTGACACCCTTCGAAATTGTTAGATTTATTTATTTTTTTTGTAGAAATTGCTGCTTTTATAAAAATCAATACCTTATTTCTACTGTATTCTTGAGCATTCACGATATACTAACGAAAAGACCAGATCAAATAAGATAGAACTTTATTAACATCCATGAAAAGTTTTGTGCCAGATATTGTTCATAAACCGTTACAATAACACAAGTATAAAGTGTCCAGCAGAAAAGCATTAAGATATAAGGAGGTATCATGGTGAAGTAGTATTATAGCACATGATAATGAAACATTGCCAGCTGATGCGGTATTTTTCTCGTCAGTTGCTATAGGCAACAGCAAGTCATTGTTTAAAACCAAATAGCTTTGGTCAGAATAAGGGAAAAGGCTATAAATCCATATCCAAGTATTTTGAAGTGCCAGTAGCCACAGTGCAAAGCATAATCCAAAAATACAAGTAGTTCCCTTGTTAAAAAGGTCACGGTAGGAAGCCAAAAGTAACCCCTGAACTGGCAAGAATGATAGCATGAAATGCCAAGAAGAACTCAAGAGGAATCCAAGAATCACCACCAAGACAAACCCGACTGAATCAGAACAATTCTGGTTCCAACATCTCAAAGCAAACACTCCAGTAAACAGTAAACAAGGCTGGTCTCCATGAGCACTGACCAAAGAGGACTCCACTTCTCCAAAGACAGGCACATAAAAGCTCACCAGGACAAAGACGAGAGCTTTTGGTCGTCAGTTCTGTGGCTGGATGAGACAAAAAATGGAGTTGTCTGGACACCTGGAGGTGGTTTTTCTTTGGAGAAACAAAGAAGAAGCATTGAAGCCCAAGGACAGCATCCACACAGTCAAGCACTCTGGTGTAAATGTAACGCTTTGGGGCTGTTTTTAAGCTGATGAGCCAGACAACCTTGGCAGATTACAAAGCATCATGAGAAAAAGAGGACAACATTAAGATTCTGGAGGTGATCACATCAGACAGTGAGAAGACAAACTTGGCCTTGTGCAGGATTAGGAGCTTCCAACACCACAATGATCTGAAACATAAAGTAGTCAAGAAATGGTTCACTGAAGACAATCAACATGTTGGAGTCCAGACCTGAATCCAATTGGGAATCTGTGGAGGGAACTGGAACAAAATCCCAGTGGAGACGAGTTTAAACAGTTTGATGGCTGTGGTGGAAAATAAAGGCTTTGCCATTGACTTCTGAGAAAGGACATGAATCACTTTTGGATACTGCATTTTTAAAAATAGAAATATGTAACAAAAATCAAAGAACTAGAAATACTTTAGTAGTTAGTATCCCTAACACAATCATCTCAAGTCACTCTAACCAAAGGAAACCTATTGGTCAAATACATATTTACTGTATGTTTTTATAAAAAATAGTTTTTGGCATGAATAACTTGGACATTTACTGTGGTTGTGATTGGCTGCACTTGTTGAGTTCAGTCACTAGGTGGCAGTTTAGCAATTCAATGCAATACAGATGGCTTTAACTATTTCATTCTTCACAATAGGGGCCTTTTTTCCCCCAGAAATATTCAATTAAGGGCCAACATAGAGTTACAGGCGCCCACGCTATGTTGTTTATGTTTTGTTTTTTATTTCTGAGCATCTTATTTATTCAGTTGTTTTGTATTTGACCACAGATGCAATTCTTCCAGTAGCACATGAGGTGTAATAGAACAGCAGACACCCGTCTACTGTAATGTTTCGGTGTGTTGTCTGTGGAGATCATCATTTATAACCCAAACTGAAAAATGTGGATGTAGCCCCGGCGTGGCCATTAGTAAACAAAACACAGCTGCGCGAAAAAACATTTCCAATCTGCTGTCCAGAATAGAAAGAATACATTTATTTGTGAAACATCAGCGTGAACAAGAACAGAAACAAACAAAACTGAAACCAATATAAAAAGAAAACAGGCCATTTTTGACCTCACAGTAATTCTTTATCTTCACAGAATGTTCTAATAAACGGGAGTCAGTGAGAACATGATAATAAAGCATTGTTAAACTGAGGTGTCGGGTTATAACACAGTAATTACCAATAATCTGCACTTACACACAGGTGAATAACAACGTCACAACATTGCTTTAGATATAGCAGTAATTATTTGATACAACAAATACATGTCAATACAAGAGCCTGTAGCTGTTTTGTCTATATAATAGATTTTAGTGATATTTTAGTGAGGTTATAGAATACACAAGTCACACTACGTAACAAACCACAGCTGCATTCTCTGAAAGTTAGCAAATAAAACCACTTAAACAAAGCTTTGTAAGCTGGAGTAAAAGGGAATCAGAGTTTTTTTTTCTCCAGTATGTTGGGCTGTTTGATATAAAACACAAAAGCTCATTCTCACAAATATAATGTAATGCATGAACCTTTTATTACCAGGCCTGAATTTGACTTTGTTTCAGGTATTCGGTGATATATAAGTCCCAGATTAGCAAATTTAAATGCAAATTGCAAGTGACTGGTATGGGCTTTTTAAGTAGAAGCATTTATTTGCCAATAACGCCTTCAGTTGAAAAAGTCTTTCGAAATGGCCTCCACAAAGTTGGGTGCCGACATGAGGATCCCGATGGTGCAGAGGATGGTGAAGATGGAGAAAGCCATGAGACAGAGCCTGTCGATAACAGCCGCGGCAAACTTCCACTCGTTGCACACGCTCTCGTCCTCGTCCTGGTTGTGAAAGCGCTTGGCGATGTAGCGCACCTCGTCCAGGATCTTGGCCAGCTCCACTTCCACGGTTCCAGCTGAGGAGCTCTGAGCTGAGGGCAGGAGCAGCTCCTCCTCGCCAGCCCGTCCCACCACCCGTCCGCAGAGGACCCCGGAGTCGGGCGAGGTGGCGGCCGTGGAGTAGTGGAGGCCGTCCAGGCCGCGGCCGCCCACGTACAGCATGTTGCCGTTGGTGGACTGGGAGGCGCTGGCGTTGAGCTCCATGCTGGTCAGGCTGCTCCGAGGACCCTTGTTGTGGCAGGCCGAGCGCACTCGCTCCTCACCAGGACGCTTCATGCGCAGGAACCAGGCACACCAGTTGAGAAGGATCACACGGGTCTGTGGCATCGAACAAGAGGGAA